>NC_056749.1:367643490-367715990 GCF_019279795.1 Protopterus annectens
ATTCAGTTAAGGTGTTAATTTTGTTGTGTTCTCATAGTTTGTATCTAATAAAGTTCGTAGTTTTATCTGGTGAACCGTCCAGTGCCTTATTTTTTGGTTATCGGATTGAATTGAGGCCCTTCCACTTTTTTGTTCATTCCCTTCTAAAGGTTTGAAATAAGTGCCCAAGGCCAGTCTGAGTTGTTTCTCATTAGTCTGAGTATTTCCTCTGAAGAAGGGTTATCTGGACAAGAGGCAGGTGGACATAACCTCATCAACTCTCAGATACAGTGAAATCCTATGAGTCTTTATATGACCTGAAGAGGAAATGAGCAGCACAACCCCCACTACTACAGTGTGAGCTTATGCAGAGATGATCGAGAACAGACTGGCACCAGATATCAGGTGAGGTAATCAAGTGACAGACTGGTGTCAGGAAATCATTAACTGGAACTGACTTATGCATTAATCAAAGAGAGTCCAGGGAAGGGAAAAGCCTGTGCTGAAACTCCTGAGATTTCTTTCTGGGGATACTATCATATGGTGCCTTTCTGAATCTGTGACCCAAGCTCTCATCAGACATATTTTCTCCACATCCACACTTTGAGATGTGACTACAGAGGCAGGAAGTCCAGATGGATCATACTCTTCTGAGGACCGCTGGTCCTGCCACATATGTCTAGAGACCTATTCTGGATGAAAATTAACCAGCTGCTGGTGCCCCATTCCATGATCAGGTGACTCAATTCACAATGAGATTGATTACTGATGAGTTATAGCTGATTGTCCAAAGTCCGGCATGTGTAAAAAAATCTTGGGAAACACCTTTATGCTGGTTATCAGCCTCTCCACTCACAAGGCTCTTGATTGTAGCTGAGGAATATGGGTAACGATAGAATGCTTGCTTGCCATGGGAAGCTCACCACAAGAAGGGTCTGTGGAGCTGGCTGAACACGATTCGTACCTGATGGAGCTTCAGGCCATAAAATGACCACTGAGTGTTTGTCTTTGCAGTGCTGACTTGTTGCATGTTTGGGACTGCAAGGAGGACCATCTTACCAGTTTGCACTCAAACATCTCTCAATCCGTACTGAACGTGGCTAACAGCATTTCTCAGCTCAAATGTGAAGAAGCCCAGCTGAACGACTGACACTTGTGACAGTTATCAGTGTCATTTTGTTCCCTGCCACAGTACAAATAGTAATGAACCCAGACATAGTGAAAACAGGGCCAGAGCAGGTCTTGGCTGTTAAGCTGATGTCCACAGAAACACTTGTTATGATGTATATTTATGCAGAATTAGAGACACACATCTACATTCTGTGACAAACAAATAAACTGTGGAGATGATCATGTCTATATAGCTTTCACATTACAGCATGCTGTACATTGAATGGGTTCTTTTATGTTGAAAAATGTGGGATTTTGCTGAAAAAATATTTTCAAATTGCAATTGGTGAAGAATGTCTTTAAATGTAAAGTTTGCAGCTATCATATTTGCCTCTTGGTCTGGGTTACGGCTGAAAAGCTTCTTTGGACCAGTTAATTTACATAGTTTATATATAACAAAAAAAGGTAAATATCCCACGGATTATCAATGTTAAATGAAACCAGTAATTCCAGAAGTTAGGACTGAACTGCAATAATGCATTGCATACAAACCTGCTGAGAATGAATCAATCACACCATCAAGGAATGAACCCAGACCCACTGATGTTCCAGTTAAGCTACCAGTTATACCACTTAAGTCACCCAATGACATTAAAATTTGTCATTGTCACATTCAGTGCTACATATATAATTACTCATTGCAAAAAGATATACATCTGCATATTATCTACAGCAGTGTATCTTTAAAATAATTATTTACAGCATTCTGCAACAAATGTTATGTTTAATAAACAGCTTTCATTACTAAGTGCACACCAAGTCCAGTGCTCTGCATTCTTGGTCATATCTTATTGATTATGATATGAAGTTTATCAATGAATAAGTCATCTCAAGGGCTGCATGAAACACTTCCTAGAGCAGGGCTGGAGACACTAACTATTGGCTGGACAGATATGCAGACTTATTCAATGCTATAATGGAATTCAGATATTTACATGGAAGTTGAATGCATTATTTAAAAGTGTTTTTAATGAACTTTTAAATTAGCATAACGCTTTAAGTTAACACAAGATGTTAACTACGTTTTCTGCGGCACCATTAGTCCACATTGTGTAGCAGAAGCATTTTAAAAACCAGAAACAACTCATGGGCATCAAACTGTGCTATAGATATAGCATGCTATTTTAAGAAATGAAAGGAACAGAAGACAAAAAATAATGTCAGACAAACAGAAGCATAGAAGGTTAAAGACAGAATCATCCAGGGCATGTCCCTGGAGGTCAGTGCTGTAACCATAAAAGTGGGTATCAATGCATTTTTAAAGTGAAGCTCTTTAAACTGTAAATGAGTTCTAAGGCAATAAAAAATTAAACAGTTTAAATCAACAGGTAGTCTTAGAGGATGAAGTCATGTTTTAATGATCAAGGCTAATTATTACTGATTAAACATCACTTCCTCAAGAAAATGCACTCAGAGTAGTTAAGCTGAATGATATGGGTACACACATTTGTCAGAATACTGTGCCTAGCTACATCCAGTCCTCTAATCTATGATTACAGTTTTTGCAGTCAGTGTACCACTAAAAATGATCTATTAGGATTCAGTCTAGTTTGCAGTTGTTGAGCACTCTTGTTGGCTTTTATTTTTAGAAGTGTAGAACTAGCTCTATCGTATTTGTTATTTAGAACTCATTTATAAATGTTTACTGTTGTTTTCTACTTTTTATCCATCCAATGCTGTTTAGAAACTTAAATCTGAAACTCATATTTGGAAAAAGTGCTATTATGGATTCATAATTGTAAGTCTTTACTCAGAGCTTATGCTTTACAGTATATTTTCTTTGCCCTTTGCACTACTGAAGTTGTAACCTCACACCAGCCTCATCAACAAGATCAGTAAAGAAAACAAGAATGTATGAGACCAAATGAAATAACCTGGAGTTCAGAAATGTCTACACATCTTCCAGTAATTAAATTAAACACCTCACACCTCAACTGTATCACATTTGCTTGACAGCTTCTTTTGGTCACAGCCACATGTTGGCCGCAATTCAGGAGATTGCTGACCTCTAGAAGTGCTACAGCCATCACTCCAAGGATTAGTTCTATGATTGTACCTGACAATGCTTTTAAATTAACAGAAATGTAGTCCCCTGTATCTTTCCTGCCCCCACCTTGTGCAAGGATAGCACACTTGCTGTCTTCCAGTTCACGAGCATTTCTGCATTAGTTTGCATTATGCGTTGACGATCTACATGGAAAACTGTATGTCAGTACACTAGGCAGATTTCTGAAGATCCTGGGATGCAGCCCAACTAGCCTACAGGCAGTGCCCAAGGAACTTCCTCGCTGTCTGTCTGACTGTGTGTCGACTGTTCTCATCTAATGTAATTTATGGAAAAATGAACAATTCATTTTGACGAGAGAGAGATATGTGTTACACCTTTTAGCCAAAATAGTATTAAAACTTATTTAAATGACTACACTAACTGGGCAGAATTCACTGCATCTATGGAACACAGCAGGGTTGTGTCACTGTCCAGTGCTTCAGAGACAGCAAGCTATGTGCCATGTACCACTGTGACACACACAGACACACACACGCACACACACACACACACACACACACACACACACACACACACACACACACACACACACACACACACACACACACACACACTCTGCCTTTAATACACTGCCTGCATATAGCATAAAGAGATGTGTTGCTATATATTTGAGTTCATGCTCAGTGTGCTATCCTGTGCTCCTGTATCACAGACTATAATTTCTCTACCACTGTTTAAACTGACTGTCACCTGCAATATCTGTGGCCTGCTAGGCTATTTATCCTTGTCATATTCCTTCATGTACTAGTGGTAGCACTCATATGGTAGGCAAACAAGCTGCTCACATTTTCTCTATCACATCATCTCTACCCTTCCATCAAATACTAACAGCACTACCACTTTGGAACTTGTACGCACACTCTGACTGCTATGTACCCTGCCTTCCTGCTGTACTCAGTTTCATGTGACTTGTTTTGCAGTGTTAATGCCTCTGTTTTCTTGAAATGAGAATTGTACTGATCTATCCAATGCAGCATTCATTCATAATTTTGGTTTTCTGAAGGTGCATGGGCAGATATGCGAGTCTCTCTCTCTTAATTCCCATACGATTGAATAAATATCATATGGGCTGCAAAACAAAGTCTGGAGAGTCATTAAAGTAAAACTCACTAGAAAGAAAACTACCATCTTAAGCAGTCATGGCACAATATGAAGCTACTGTAAAAATTTTAAAAGAGTTGTATACTTTTACAAAATATTAATTAGAATATTTAAATATAAACTATTTTACTTGCAGTAATAAGGCATTCATAACCTAAACATATGCAAATACAAAAAGATATTACAAAATACAGTTATGATATACATAATGCATAATGTATCTCACAATACTGAGGTACTGAATTGAATGGAGTACTTCTACACCAAGAGCAGATGATCAGAAAACAAGGATAGACCATTCTTACCTGAGGAATTGAGGCAGTTGGAGTCCAGCCAAATTTCTCAGGTGCAGCAGCTCCATCTATAAGTTGGACTTGGTACTGTAGACAGAGTTTGCTGCAAGACCAGGTATGACACATAGGTGGCACTACATCACCCTGTGTCCATTCAGTACAACAGCTCCATCTGTGTCTGCGTTCACTCCATTCCCAGAAGGCATCACTATCCCACCAGGTATTAATTCTGTTTTCAACATGAGAGTAGTGGCAGCCATCCTCAAGGGAGTTTGGCAGATAGCTCACAGTATAAACAAATGCACGTGTGCAAACCCAAGTCTCTCGCTTGAATCCCATCACCTGCAGTACAGCTTCACCTGTACGTGGAACTGTAAGCAGTCTGACTTCCTACTGGGTACTGCCTGCTGTACCTAGTCTCGCATACAGGTACAGCATCAGCATTTCTGAGACTGCCCATTATCTTGAATAGAACTCATCCCTTAGTCAGTCGAGTACATTCATGAACCTTGTCAGTGTACAGTGCTGACTTGGTCGAGTACATTCATAAACCTTTTTAGTGTACAGTGCTGACTTAGACTGGCTTGTTGAGTCTGACAGAATATCTCTGAGAAAGTCCTGCGACCTACATTAAAGGTTTCACTGAAACTACTCTGTGAGGAATTTATTATATTGTTCAGTTCAGTAAGTTGTCATTTGAAAGTAGCCTGCCCTTTCCAAGCTGAGATAAGAATCTAGGATAACACTGTCCCTGGGATTCATTAACACCTACACTATGTGTACACTATTCTGAGTGAACAGATAACACAGGCATAAGTGACACCTTCTTCTTCCTAATTTTACTTTTCCTAATGATTTTCTTGAAGCTTTAAATATTGAGGGTGTTCATAAAGGTTATCACAAAGTGTAGACTACATGTACACATAGTATAATTTTTCTGAGTGAGTAGAAAGCACAACAAATGTGGTAGGGATGTTCTTGAATACAGACCATGTACACTTAGTGTAGGTGTTATTGAATCTGGCCCTGTATCTATAAATGCAGGGCTTCAGCAACAATCCCCATGTGATCTCCTTCCATAAATCAGGAAGTGGACCTTTACTGTGTACATCTGTTCACTGAAATCAGAGAATTTCCCAGAGGACATAATACAAATTTTATGAATTTAAAGGGAGTGCTACCAGATCCTGCAGACTTCAAGATCTCTCTATGAGTACTCATATCTGGAAGATGCTCATGCCCTTCAAATGGATGTGATGTTTCAGCATGTTGACTGTGGCTAATGGGGTTAGCAAGCAGGTGATCAAGAGTAGCTGGTATTGCAATTTCAAACAGCTTTCATAACATTCTGTGATCTCTTTGTCAGTGGCATAAGCAGGATGGGTGGTATTTCTCCCCTAAATGGACTAACTTATTAATACACTCCTGTAAAGATATGTGATATGGTGAGCTGTGCTATGTGCTTTCAAAATAATAATTTTATCTTTGTTTATAGTTGCTTTGAAGACATTTCCAAGGCACTGCAATGGGAGAAGTAGGCAAGAAATTTATTGTATATATATTTTACCCATCTCTTCTAATCAGTAATGTTTTTAGGTTATCTGACCTCTTTGGATAAGAAGCCTGTTCCAATATGAAGTATTTAGTGTGAAACTGTATCTGATATCCCCAAGATTAAGTCCACAAAATAATTCAGTGCGTCATTGAAGGATGGAATGTGGACGAGAATATGTCAGTTTATGGTTAAGATAAATTGATAAGTACAGACTTGTTCCAAGTTCTTATGCCTCTGGCCCTGAGATCTCTGTCTGGGAGAGTATGTTTATCTAGTGGAAAATCAGCGAATAATGCATTCTAGTCAATAACCACATCCACTATCATTTTATTAGTGCTGCTATTTACTGAACAAGGTGATAATACCCAGTCTAGTGTGTTTTCTGAACACATTTTTAATCTGTTTTTTCTGTGCAACATGACCGTGTAACTAAAACAATTTATAGTACATCATGGGAAGATGATTACTTACAGTCGAGTACAGTCTGAGGTGCCCAAGACAGTTTATTCAGAATTAGTGTTATTTACTACCCAAAGGAAAGTGAATTCAAGCACTCTGATTAATTGTTTTAGTGGTTAGTGCTAGATACACCCCAATCAATTGATATAACTTGTGAATGGATAGATGAATGTAATGATTATGGCATCTCTTCCTTCATGGCATGGATGCAACTTGTTATTGATATATAAACAGACACTAGACCAGTTTTGGATTTCCAGTTTACCACAGCTTCAGTAACACATACTTCACTTGTTATGACTGAACCTATTTGTATCAGTAGATTGCTAAAGAAATACTAATACTGTTTAGTTCTGATTAGATTAAAAATATATCACAGCATGCATTAATTCATTAATGTAAAGAGAATTTCATTCTTTTCAATATACATTAGCTCAACCAAAAGCTCATGAATTTCATTTCTGTAGCACTTAGACATGATAGTTTTAACACCTTTACACACTGCCTTCAAAGTGCATAATCAGTCCGGTAGAATAGGTTAATGTACAGCTCTGTTACCACTTGAAATTTCACTTACAAAAAAAGAAAAAGTAATGCACAGGAGCAGCTTGAATATTACAACAATTCTTGTGCATTAAACACAAAACAAGAACCTTTGAACATGTAGAATTGCTTGATAATACTTCTTTTCTTGCTTAATATGAAATGAAACCACACTTCTGCCAAATGCACCAAATATCTAATACAAAATATATAATAGCTGTATTTGTGGTTTGTTTGATCAATCAAGAAACTGAGGCAGTCAGTCTTAATATTTACAGCTGCCAAATTTTCAGATGCCCAAAGTGGAATATTTTCTTTTTATAAACATGACATTTTAGAGAGCAAACCATACCCACAACAAGTACAACAGATTGGATAATATTTTGTTACAAAGATAAAACCTCTTGTTGTACTTGAGTTATTTCTGTTGTTTTGTCTGACATTAAGGTGTTTCAGATACAAGATAATTGTTTCATGCAACTGTCAGAGGAAAGTAAGGAAATATTTTTTGTCTTACAGTTTTAGGACTTTTGCCATTTTTCGTGTTTTTTTCTGGGCAGAACTGCCCAAATAGAGACCGTCAGATACGGAGGAGAGATGAAAACCCTGTTGGTATTAAAGATAAATATATCAAAAATAATAACACATTTTTGAAAAAGGATAAGTTTTGTTTATTTTATGGGTGCTACAGAACTAATGAAAGGCTGCCGAATTTTGTATAAAGATTTTAAAGATTCTGAACTAATGAAAGCTTCTGGGCTCAGAGGTAATCTCAGTCTGTGTAATCTAACTGGATGCTTGATCCAATGCTCTACAGCCATCATTCTCTGCTGTAGATGTGTATTGCTCAAAATCTAATTCCTCATACAGTATTCTGATCAGAGGGACTATGCAGAAGCAAATTAAATGGATTTTTATTGAAAGCAGACTTTCATTCTGAGAGCAAAGCAAAAGATTAAAATATGTCTTTCTCTGAGCTGTAGCCATCTTAATGATGACAAAAAATAACTAATAAAGGTTGTGGGCCGAGGTCTAGCATTAAGTCTGACATCTTCTAAAGATAGAATGACAAGTTTTTTATGTTGTCTCATAGAGTACTGTTTCTTTTGTTGAAAGACATTTGGGAAAATTCATTTGCATGATTGTTGCTTCACGAGTGATCATTTTTTTCTATTTATGCATGATTCATTACCACTCTTCTTCTGCAACAGATGAATTATTAAACCTCACTTCAAAGATTTTCCTCATACTATGTGCCTGTTGAGCATACTATAATCAATCTCTCATACACCTTAATGTGAAGTTCTTGCATACATTTTTCAGGAGAACAGACAGCAGAAATAGTAACTTGTCTTATGCTCCAGTGTAGTTAAACTGATTTCAGATTTATTTATTTGTTTTATATTACCCAGAAACCCTTCTGTGCCTTTTAATTTCTTTGCCTCCATTCTTCCAGGCTGCAGATTCTGTTGACCCAAGGTTTTTTTTTCTCTTTTCATGAACTAGCAACTTGGTAATCTAAAGTCATCTGTGTTATTTGGTCATGTTGACTAATGCCATCAAATGGGAAATGGGTAATCAAGAGAGGTTGTGACAACTGATACAACTCCCCAACCCCATGTAAAAGGGAAAAAGGTTGTTGATGGCAATGCTCAAATTTCAAATTGTTTCAGAAAAAAAATTGTCTTAGTCTGCACGACACAGGCTAGACATGCTACTCTCTCTAGTTGTTAATACACGTCACCATCAACAGTTTTACATTTTTGGACTGTCTTGCTGAGATCAGTCATTTGTACATGTTAACAACTACAGTGAAACAGTTTTCTAGAGGGTTAGTATTTGGATAAATATTTATGTGAAAAACATGGATGAGTTTGTGAACAAGCAGACGTTTTCATGAATAATGTAAAGGCAGTGTGAAATATAGTAATATGAATACTGCAAACTGTACCAGCTCTCTGAAGGAACAACTTTCACAAGAATAATGGGGCTGTTACATTTAATTGGCAAGTTTGACACTTCAGGAGGAGTATGGAAGTCTTACAATTGGTTAAGGACTACAGGTCTGACTACTTTAGAAAAAGCTGCTATTTTAGCTACCTTGCTTGTTTGTGGATTAAGATGTACAAAGCAGCCTCCAGTTAACACAAAACAGGGTCATTTAGTTAAAAAGATAAAAAAATGGCACAGTATGTAGGGGCTTTGAAGCCACTGACTCAAAAAGCACTATCACTGCATTTAAATGAAGACCACTTCCTTATGTCCGTGATGCGTTACAGAAGGGTGGCACACACTGCACTGTGAGATAAAGACAATCTCTGAAAATCAATATGACATCAATACCGTAGTCCCCATGCTGGTACTAGAGAGTCCAGTCAAGATGACTACAGAAGCCCAAAGCTGCAGGCAAGGCCTGCAGAAACTGAGATAAAATATTGTTTGCAATTGTGCATTTTGTATGAAAAGATAACTACAGTAGACCAGGATGTGAGCTCCCAGAAACATCCAACAGACAAAAAGAAGATCTAAAGGCAGATAAACAAGAATTAAAGTTGAGCTACAGGAACAGATGTACATACTAACAGAACTAACAAGAATAAGAAGAATTGATGGAGAAAAGATATATGACATTGAAAATCGCTCGAGAAGGAACACCACCAGGATAATATGAATGCAACAGTGAAATGGAACAGTTTGTAATGCAGCTGTTACAGGAGAGATTTGTACTACCAGGAAATCAAAGGACACTGATAGAGGGGCTGCATGGGGTGGGACAGTAGCAAGCAACAGCAGAAAGCAGACCCATATGTTTAGATATTTTGCCTCTAAGTCATGTATACTATTGCATTCCTCCTCTAGGATCTCCACATTTTCTCCCCTCCCCATTTTGCATATGTTGGCAGGCTTCCATTCATTTGTTGTAAAAAATTAAATAATTAGGCAAGCAAAAAGACAAAGTTATAACATTTGTAGGGGTGTCATGAAGCTGGTTGACTTTTATTCAGAAATACTTTATAGGAAAAGGAAAGCTATCTTGGAGGTATTAAATGTGCCAAGAATGAAGAGAACAGCTGCATGGTTGAAAGACCCTGCAATTCTGGAAGTACATAAGAAAGGGGAGTGGTTAAAGCTATAAAATATGGAGGATGTTTAAAAGTTTGAACAAAATTATTACAGACAATTAAATGGCATAGGTAGCAAAAATCTGAATCTTCTGAAAGACATGAATTGGGGAAGCAACCTTAGATGTAGGAGAGGTGATGCTGAGACACTGAGATGGCATGTATTATCAGAAAACAAACCACCACAGGGAAGAAGACAAGACCAGGAAGTGCAGAGGAGACATATGCCAGTAAAACAGAAAAGCAGGAAATAAACTAATCACAAAGGTAAACAGAAAGAGATGAGGAAAGAAACAAGATCATAGTGGGGAAATAAGTGAACGACTTACATCAAAGGGACAGAACAACAAGCAGCCTCTCTCAGTGGATATTTAAACAAAAGAAAAAGCAGAGTAAATGGCACAAGCACAGACAGACGATGGTCAGCTCTAAGGAGATGGGAGGATGGTTTGACAGATGATGCGGTCAACACAGACATGCACTGCTGGAAGTGAGGGACAAAACAAACTGCACAGAAGCATTTATGATGGATGGCAGAGTCAAAGAGGTGGAAGGCAGGAAAACAGAAGGAAAGAATGTGGCCACAGGAAACAAAAGGTAATAAATAAATGGAAGAAATGAATACTAAAAGGCAGGTGACTGTGGGCAGGATACAAATGTTGAATTAAATGAAACACGTCCTTACCTTCACCACAGGGAACACAGCATCAACATTTCACAGACAATGGGAGGAAATGAGGAAATTCCCAGTGCAATGATGGGTAATGTAGTCAAAGGTGGGCAAGGAGCAAGCCCTCAAGGCAAATTACATATCTTTCACAAATACTTAATGATGTGCACTACAGTAAGCATAAGTTTAATATCTTAGCCTAAGAAGAAATGCGTAATTATTGCTTATGTACCAGTTGGTGTGGGGTGTGGGGGGCATGAAAATAAATTCATGAGAGAAAACATGTTGAAAGATAAAGAATGACCCACAGATGAATATGAAATAAAATAATGATGCAGTATAAGTATCTTAATAAACAGCTGCAAGCTTGCCAAGAAAGAAAACAGTGTTGGACTATCACACAAATTAAGCTGGAGCATCAGACCAGTGAGCAACAGTGGGGTGGGGTGACCAGTGAATGGAAATGTTGTCATGCATAAACATTCTGGCATCACTAATTTGGCATGCAATGTATTTCTGTGAGTGACAACTGGAAGGGAACAAAATGAAGTTTTAAGAGTCTATGCCCAGGGCATACCAATACACATGCAAGGCAGTGATCTACAGACTGAGCATAGGTAACTGCCAAAGGACACAGTGTTCAACTCAGAGCATAGGACTGCGAAAACAGTTATGCTGCATGTCAGTGACAGGGAAAGTGGAGAAGGTGGGCAAAAACAAGGAAAATACAGAGAATTACATGGGGCACAGAGGGGCTTGTGAAATCCTATCAGAAGAAGGAGAACACCAGGAATGCCAAAGAAGATGGAGGAGATATTGCTCTATTGCAAGAAACAAAATTGAAAAACAGAGGGGTACATGACAGTTTGTTATGACTTCTCAAAGGAGCAAAGGGACAACAAGGCCGGAAGAGAGACGTGGGGATTAGAAATTGTATTTTGAAAGGAACTTCAGACAACCACAGAGAAATTGATTAAAAGTAGGATAGGCAGGTGGAGAAGAGAAGGAGATGCATGGTTGACAACAGGAATCATGTAAGTACAAGAGGTAATGGGTGGGGGGACAATAATGTCACCAGGAAAGTAACTTTCTTGGGTGGCGTAAGCCAGGGAACCTTGATGGCTAGGCTTACGTAGGCCTTTGGGCTGATAGCCTAGTACCTACCTATGAACCTATGAACCACAGAACCAGAAAAATACAGGTTGTGTGGAATGAGGGAATATAACAAAATGATGACTCGAACTAGACCAAGGAATGCAAGCAGGAGGGTGGCTGGATATATGGACTGAAAAATATCCAGATAAAAGGGAATGCACCTTAACATTAAACATTTTGGTAGAGGTAAGAAGGCTAAACAGGTTTTAAGAAAGGACAAGCTAATAGCAATGATGAAAGAGATTTAAATACAGTACAGACACATATCAGATGCAGAGGTGAGACTTAAAGTAAGCATGCGGGAACAGAAAGATGATGAAAAGTGAGTGGTGGTGGGCTAGATATAAATGGAAGGAAAAGAGGACAAGTAGATACTGCAAGACTAGTAAAGGAGTCAGTACAAGACACTATGAAAGATAGGGAGAAACAGGAAGAACAATGGTGGAAGGGGATCAGTGACACTATTAGGGGAAATGTATGAGTGCTTATGGAAAAGAAAGAAGAAGGGAGGAGGATGATTGAAGAGCTGGACAGGGAGAGAGAGATATGGTGGTAGAGAAGGATGATGGAAGTAATGAAAGAAGAAGGGAAATGCCACAGCTCAGAAAAAAAGCAATAAGAATAGAATTAGACAGTAAAATTATTCCATAGCATGAAGCACAACAATAGTATTGGAGGGACTACTGGTCGATAGTGGGATAGGCCCAAGGGAAACAGCTAACAAAGAAATACAGGAAATAGGTGGAGAAAGAGAGAGAGAGAGAGAGAGGTAAAAATGATAACAGGAGGAGATGGAGAATATTTACAAGACAAGCTAATTAGGGAAAGATTTAAGGAATACCATAAGGAGATCAGCATACAACAAGAAGTGATAGAAGTCTCAGAATGTAACTGGGTAAAGAATGTTGAGGGGTATACACTGGAAGACAAACAAAGAGACTAGTGGAATGCAGAGGTAATAAGAGATGATATATGGAAAGCCACAAACAACATTAAAGATCAGAAAGCTGAGGTTCCAGACAGATTTCTCCTAGAAGTCTACAAATGGGGAGGGGAGAAAATGTGGAGATCCTAGAGGAGGAATGCAATAGTATACATGACTTAGAGGCAAAATATCTAAACATATGAGATGACTGGTGGACTGTTGATACCTAAAGGGGAGTAGAAACTGAAGAGAAAATTTATAGGCTGTCCCTTTGATTACTGTAGACATCAAGATTTTGGCAAAGGTATTAGCAGAAAGATTAGACAAAGTATTGCCAAAAATAATGCATACAGGGCAGATTGCTTTGTGAAGGGAAGGAAGACAAATAAATGGTGGGACCACCTGGAATTTATGGACAGACAGGAACAGATGTAGAAAGAGTCAGGTGGGATTGTGCTCTTTTACCTACAGAAGGACTTTGTTATGGTGAGGTGCGAATTCCAGTGGCTGACACTACAGCTAAGGTAGGTATGGAAAAGTTCATATGGTGGTTACAGGCCATATATCAAGACCCAGAAATTTAGATACTTACAATTGAAGGAGTACTTGAGGAGACAAGGATTGTTAGAGGGAGAGACCAGACAGGAGTGTCTGCTTTCTCCATGCCTGTTCACATTTGTGACCGAGGAGCCAGCAGTGGAAGTGGACACAATTTAGCAATGCTGGAAAAAAAGGAGGGCATAAAATCAAAGTTTGTGATATATGTAGATTATTGCATGTAAATGTCAGTGGATGAAGCTACAAAAATGGCAGCTGTAAGACAGGTATTTGAGAAGTTTAGAGAAGTGGTGAGACTCGGGTGCAACAACAAAAAACAGTGGTAGTGAGATAAGAGAAAGGAAACAGGAAGAGGGAATAGGTGAGATAAAACAGGTGGGGTCTCCAAATACCTAGACCTCTATGTTTGGATCATGGTGAGATAGACAATAGAAAAAACTAGTGGAAGGTTGAAAAAAGGTAAGCGATATTCTCCAGAAAGTAGGAGGAAGACTTGTACATTACTTAGGAGAATTAATGTGGCGCAGATAATGATACTGCCAATAATCATCCACCTACTCTGCAACATACAAATAGATCCAAGGGAAGAATGTGTACTATGAATGCAAAAAGACACAAAGGAGTGGAGCAATAAAGGCAAGGGAAAAATGAGAATGAATAGGAAAAATGGGTGAAGGGAGATGGGAGCTTCCACATATCCCTCTGTGTGCGATGACATGCAATGTCATTGAATGGATAGAAACAGAAGAGACAGAGGTTAAACAAAATGGAGTAAGGGAGAGGGAGATGTGGAGAAGCTTGCTAATGGACATGAATTAAGTGGCATATAATGGTCTGGGATGCATGAAGTGAGGGGAAGGGGACCCCCCAAAAAAAACTATGGGGAACAGAAAAGTTGGAGGGAAAGACCACCAAGAAAAATGAAGAAATCTACAGGAGAGGTAGGATAGCTGGAGAAGAAAATTTGGTAGGCAGCAATAATTATGGTGGGAAAAGATTTAAAACAGAATACCAGATGCTCAGTGGAGGGATTACCTGGTACTCATGAAAAACTGGAAAAAGAATACAGAGAAGGCAATGGAAAAGACGGAAAGGATGGCACTCTGGAGGAAATGGTAGAGTTTAGGTAGGCAAAGAACCAAACAGGTCTATAAAGAGCTAAGTGAAGGAAGGGACAGTGTTGAAGGAGAGAGAATGAAAAAGAAATAGAGGATGCATGCAGGACACTGGAGGCACATGCAGAAAGTAGACAGAGTGGGAGATGAAAGACCAAGAATACTTCTTAGATGGCATCTAACCCCATGAGACTAGTAAAGGAAGGCAGAAAGGAGGCTAGTAGGTGCTGTGGGTTTGACAAAGAGGAGGCAAGAATGATGCAGATGTTTTGCGAATGAGTGGAGATAAAAAGTCTGGAAGAAGGCATAGAACACTTGGCGAGATATTTTAAAAAGAATCAGAGTGTACTTGCAAATTCTGTTTATGTGGCATAGAGAAAGACAACAACATCTGGGAAGGCAGAGAAATGAACATTCTCAAACTGCAGAGTACAGAAGTTAAAACCATCATCATTTATCAGAAGGCGACAAAGGCAGTATGGGAGCAAAAATCACACAAGAGGTTCCTGGACTTGGAGAGAATGACTAAAGGAAGGGAAGGAAGAAAAAATGAAAAAGATAAAAACCCAATACGAAAGGTTATTACAAAACAACAAAAAGTGAAAAATCATACTAGAAAGAAAGAGAAGGCAGGACCAATGTAGGGAAAGGAGGTGGAAATGGACATAGCATAGAAAATGAAGGTTTCAACCACTGATGGTGCAGCATGCATGAGAATTGCACTTGAATGTAATATCTATGAAATTAATAAAGTTAAAACTTTATATACATATATAAGGCCCTATGATGACCATTTGGGGGTAAAACAAATTAAAATACAATATGAGGCAATAAAAATGATTCATGCATGCAAGTATAGCACAAAATACCAAAATATGATAAAAAAAAAAGCATTTTGGATATAAGAAACCAAAACAGTTTTGCACAGTGTAGAGTGTTTCTGTTGAGTAGTGAGTTTATTTTTTACTTTTTATAGCAGTTTTATCAGTTGTTTAGAGCTTTAGAATTTTTTTTTTGTCTTAGCACAGTTCTTTGAATGGAAAACTGGCTTCCTATAAAACTGAGGAAAATAATGACCCATGTTTCTTAACATACCTCTTTGTCCCTATGACTGATTGCATCTTTGAAAAATTAAGCCTTCCTTTTAAAGAATTATTTTTAGCATAAAGAATTATTGTACAGAAAGGCTGTTAATTCACATGGATTGCAACCATCAGTTTGTGAATGTTTAGTTTTTATAATTTATCTTAAATCCAAAGACAATGCTCTGTAGAAAGTACTGGTTAAATGTTTTTTTTTCTACTCCTATTTTATGACATGAATGGACATTCATTTGAGAGGTTTAGGGCAGCAGATTCAGGATCAGGAAGCGCCTGAACTCCCCCATCCTGATGTTTCATAGTCTTAAGAGAGACTGTATACACAAGTTTGGGATCAATCTCTTGTTCGGTATGACCTAATTAGAAGACAAAAAAACAAATAGTTCAGCTTTTGTACTGAGTTAGGTGAAGAAATGTTTGTGAGGAATGCATACAGAGGTGTATGTGACAGTTTTCATTATCAGTTCAGCTGTGGTGTAAAAGGGAGCTTGTCATAACAGTATAGGAGATATACAAAAGTAATATCAACAAGTAGTATTTCACAGAACTAGTAGTAGACAAGAGGATGACCATGGAAAACTGCTGAGCGTCTTCAATGTGAGGATAGAAAAATTCACATTAGCAACTAATTAAAAATACAGAAATAAGAGCAGGCATTTATTAAGGCCAACAACTGTTTTTAGGAAGGATGTCAGGAGACGTATGCATTCCTGTACAAGCTATGAGAAGGGAGATAGCAACACAGCAGGATCTAGGACTTAGAAGAGGCCATGCCATTCATAAAAAATGGACAAGTACTTCACAAAAACAGGGAGATTTGAGAGTGCATATCAATTTACAGCTCATGATATGTTCTAGTTTTGCAGCTGTTACATCCTGACCTCTGTTGGATACATTTAGGATTTTTGTTTTGCGGTAGAAGCAACTGACGCAGAAATACTAAGCCTCTGGTATTTGGGCCGACTGAGGGCTACCCCTGGCAGGATGACCCAAGTGTGATGACTGCAACAGTGAAACACGAAGAACATGCAAAACTAGCATTTCAAACAAAATGTTACAATCACTGCATGTGTTACATGTATAGCTCAGTCCTGACTACTTCAAAACACAAAAATGGACGTATTCTAATTCATTTTGTTTTTGATGCCCTAAAACTAACACTGAGTAAAATGATGGACTTGGTCTTCCAGATAATATTTGTGAGGTCTTCCAGATAATATTTGTGATTGCTATTAAGGACTGTCATGTTATTTTTAAATGGCTGAGTCAAAAATCATTCCATGGCAATTGGTGTGCAAAGTTGCTGTACAATGTTAAAGCCACTTGGGCTTTTATTTACTTGTTTTTTTTGCAGCTTGCTTTTTGTTCACTTCACCAGTGACCTAAGCTAATTAGGAAAACTGCAAATGCATCTGCAGCTTGTTTGGACTCATCAGCTAATGTCTTGTTTGCAGGTTTCATCTACTCCTTCTAGACATCTAGATGGTGACACTTTGGGCACTGGTGTTTGAAGTAAGATAAAAAATGGCAGTGAAATAGGAAAAAATACAATGTATGGTCAGGGAGTTTGGCTACATAGCTGGAAGAAAGTATCATAAACGTGGCCTATTAGATGACCATTGAATTGGGAGCTTTTGCAGTAGCTAAAGAAAGAGAAGTAAGAGTGTATGGAAAAGTATGCTCTTCATTAAAAGGCATGCATACGTGGCCATGCAGATACAACTCAGCTATGATAAAGTCTGTCATAATGTAAATTGGAAGGTACTTCATGTGCTTTTCTACCCAGGGCAGATGCACTGCATACGTGGCCATGCAGATACAACTCAGCTATGATAAAGTCTGTCATAATGTAAATTGGAAGGTACTTCATGTGCTTTTCTACCCAGGGCAGATGCACTGCATATGTGGCCATGCAGGTACAACTCAGCTATGATAAAGTCTGCCATAATGTAAATTGGAAGGTACTTCATGTGCTTTTCTACCCAGGGCAGATGCACTGCATACGTGGCCATGCAGATACAACTCAGCTATGATAAAGTCTGTCATAATGTAAATTGGAAGGTACTTCATGTGCTTTTCTACCCAGGGCAGATGCACTGCATACGTGGCCATGCAGATACAACTCAGCTATGATAAAGTCTGCCATAATGTAAATTGGAAGGTACTTCATGTGCTTTTCTACCCAGGGCAGATGCACTGCATACGTGGCCATGCAGATACAACTAAGCTATGATAAAGTCTGTCATAATGTAAATTGGAAGGTACTTCATGTGCTTTTCTACCCAGGGCAGATGCACTGCATACGTGGCCCTGCAGATACAACTCAGCTATGATAAAGTCTGTCATAATGTAAATTGAAGGTACTTCATGTGCTTTTCTACCCAGGGCAGATGCACTGCATACGTGGCCATGCAGATACAACTCAGCTATGATAAAGTCTGTCATAATGTAAATTGGAAGGTACTTCATGTGCTTTTCTACCCAGGGCAGATGCACTGCATACGTGGCCATGCAGATACAACTCAGCTATGATAAAGTCTGCCATAATGTAAATTGGAAGGTACTTCATGTGCTTTTCTACCCAGGGCAGATGCACTGCATACGTGGCCATGCAGATACAACTCAGCTATGATAAAGTCTGTCATAATGTAAATTGGAAGGTACTTCATCTGCTTTTCTACCCAGGGCAGATGCACTGCATACATGGCCATGCAGATACAACTCAGCTATGATAAAGTCTGCCATAATGTAAATTGGAAGGTACTTCATGTGCTTTTCTACCCAGGGCAGATGCACTGCATACCTGGCCATGCATATACAACTCAGCTATGATAAAGTCTGTCATAATGTAAATTGGAAGGTACTTCATGTGCTTTTCTACCCAGGGCAGATGCACCACATACGTGGCCATGCAGATACAACTCAGCTATGATAAAGTCTGCCATAATGTAAATTGGAAGGCACTTCATGTGCTTTTCTACCCAGGGCAGATGCACATTGGGACTGCAATGTCCATTTTTCTTTTGCTGTTTTCTGAAATGAGAAGCTTTCTTGTGAATTGTAATGGGGATGAGGCAAGGTGGGGGCAGCAGTCCAGGAGATGTGGGTACTAACTGCAAAATGTTAGCTACACTACCTGTGTGGAGCTACTAAAATAGTTGATGCATAACTTTAGCTGCCCAAGACATATTTATTCTTTCAGCGATTGTTAATGACTGTGATAATGCTGGTGAGTCTGTCCCACATACATTTGGACCACTCCTTATGTCTGACTTATGTTCCTGTTTTGAAGGCTGTCTTGACCTTTCTTCCTTTTTCATTGTCTCAACAGAACATAGTAGGACAGGAACTCAAACCTGGCAAAGTGTGAAAACTGGTAACAATAATTTCAAACCAACTTTCTGACGTGAAGCAATATGTGTCTCATAGAGAATAATTATAGACTTCTTATCACAAATATGGAATGTCTGTTTCACTCTACACCTATCTGCTATCATAATCTGGTAAATCCACCTGGTTTGATACATTTTTATCCAATTTGTAGTGCCAGGCTGGAAAAGGATTTGCTGTAAAAAAATACCAGTTTATGCTTTTCAAACCACTGTTAACTGCTGAAGGTCTGTAGCACATATTATTATGACATTAGATATTCTGTCACATAGACATTACATTTTGTTATGCAAAATAACATGAAATGCACACAATATTTTTTACTGTACTGTACTTTTGTATGGTTTATATATCTATTACATGTCTTTTTGAAACAGGGTATGACATGTTATATTTGTCTTGCTCTTTAGTGATTCTTAATCCACTTACTAAAGAATACTTCTGTAAACAGCACAAGGAATACGTTTTAGTAAGATATCTATCATTCAGAATATTGGTTGCCACAATCTTTTCTGTTTTTCTTAAAATAACACTTTTAATAAATGTCTTTCTTTTTCATTGGCAGGAGGTAAACAGGCAGATAGTTGGTACACAGGGACAGGGTAATATCAATGTGTTCTATTTATAGATTTCTATTTTTTTGTAAATGCATGTTTTTTCACAGGTACTAGGTGAACAGGGACAGAGTTGTTACATTGGACCAGGGTGATGCCAATGTGATATATTCATAAGGGTTTCAACCCAACATTTTTGTCCCTTGTTTTGGAGAGATGAGGCAGGAAAACAGAAAACAGCTTTTTTGCTAAATAAGGATTATGCTCAAATAAGAGGTAAGGTGCTGTTCCTGGCACATATGAAGCTTGCATGAAAAAAAATGTTTTGAGATAAGATTGTATGTGGTAGATGGAAGAGCTGGGGTAGAAATGATACCTTCTTTGCCAGCTCTATTAAGGAAAACAAACAAAAAATGGGCAGAAAAAAGAAAGCTTAATGAAATAATTTTGTAAAGGAAATCAAAAACTTTTGACCTTTGGTTGTAACAGCTCTGTATATTTTAATTACCACTGTAACAGAGGAACACAGGAAGTTACTAGGCAGGTAGTCATTAGAACCATGACATACCTAACCTTCAAACACCTTTTACCTGGAAGGACAATTCAGATAATCCATATACTGAATTTCCGACTACTCATGTATTCATCTAAATTTACGTTGACTGTTGCCTTATTACTACAATACCTGATATTTAGAAGAAGGTTGTTCTGTAGATGGGGAGTGTGTTAGGTTATGAATGTATTTCTCCAGGGAGTTTTGGTAGTCTGTTGATATAAATGAAGGTCATTTACAGCGGTGTTTGACATGCTACTGGTCCTATTATGGTAGAGTATGTTAGCCAGCTCCTTCATGGCATGGTAGGCTTGATATAGGCTATCATGAAGGAGCTGGTTGTTCACAGAAGAATAGGAGACCCAAGCTAATCTGTCAATACAATAGAGTTTTAAGACCTTTGATTTTCTTAGAAATCTTTGTGGCTCTTCTAACTGGGTAATGTTCTTTGTCTGGTACCTAATAAAGGTTTTAGTTATTCATTTGTCATTTGAATGATTTTTCAATACTGACAATGCAGTACAGTATAAAGAGGTATTGTAACCATGTGTGTGCTGTCCATTAGATGCAACTTTAAACCAAGATGCAATATGCCTGAGTCGGTGGTAGCTCTTGTGGAAGGGACAATCCCACGATGGTTACTAGAATAGTAATGGGTATTTTATTAAAATCATAACGACACTTAAAAAAAAAAAAAATATATATATACATATATATATATATATATATATATATATATATATATATATATATATATATATATACGGGTCTACATTTCTTGATAGAAATTTCACAATCTCGAACAAGAAACGTAGAAACCCACTTAAGTGAAAGTGCACTTTCACAAAAGCCGATTCAAAACAAACTACTTTAAACACTATTTTGCAGGGGGTAAATCCCCCTGCACCACCCATGTGGGGGGCCGTGCCCCCAACACCCCCCTTACTTAAATATACTAACTTCGAGATCACACTACAGTGGGGAAAATATATATTTCCTTATCCCCACTGTAATGTGCTTCCACGAACTGTCTTTTGCGAAAGTGCAATTTCAATGTAGTGCACTTTTGCTTAAGTGGGTTTTAACTTCTCTTTGTCAAAAAAGTGTGTTTTTGATGGACAGAAGTAGATCTATATATATATATATATATATATATATATATATATATATATATATATATATATATATAAATATTGGTTTGGCATTAGAAGTTCGAAGTGGGTTCGGTCAAATCCACTTCAGTCGAAGTACGAATTTTGCCCCCATGTTGACCCATGTTAAAGCCCATTCCGATATTTACGGTGAGTCATATTTCGACAATGTCGGAATTCAACATTGTCGTTTTAACAGAAGTGGGGCAGTAATTCCATCATTCGATGGAGTCTGATTCGACCTTCTCATGGTAAACCTATAATATAATATAAACACATATATTTATATTACACAGAAATGAAATCAGTAGTTGTTGTTTGTCTTTTGGCTTTTCCCGGTTAGGGGTCACCACAGCGGAACTCCGGTCCACTAATGATTGGCAGCAGACTTTCACAAACGCCGAGGTGCGAGCTCGACGTTCAACCTTCAACGAAGGCAAGGCCATTTACGCATGTCTTTTGAATGCCCACCCAACCGCGGGGAGGACATGCAGACTCCACACAGAAGTTACTCCCTGCACTCCAGCCGGGAATCGAACGGGACAACCTCTTGCTGTGAGGCAACAACGCTACTGCTGCACCACTGCAGATGTATAAATGAAATCAATAGTCTATGTACATATTTAGATGACACTAAACCTTAAGTATTCCCTAATTATTTATCCCGCCACTCTTTTGCTATAACCACAATTTAGACTTTTTAAATTCTTCCTTCATAGCTCACTTATTGTTATACAAATATTTTGTCCTTTCTTTCCAAATATGTCAAAACAAGATATCAGTATTTTATCAGTCATTTCAACTTCTTGAATTTCAAATTTCTTAGGATTTCCACACAGTATCATTTCCATGTTAACTTCCATCAAAAAATATTTTTCCCTCAGATTCTACCAGTTTCTAACAAAAAAATGTGTACTCTGTTACATTCTTCAAAAAAAAAAATCATCTTGACATCTCCTAAAATTGACATACATTTAATTTTTTTCTCTCCCTCACATTTTCTCTTCATGGACCCTATAGCGGGTAAATTATTCAACATCAAACCCAACTTGAAATCAGTTCACTTTACTGCTTTCTTAAATTTATATAAACTACCCTTCATTCTTGTTCTTTTCATAACATAAATATTTTGCCATGGGTCTACAATGTAATATTTACTATTACTGCTGTGTAACATCTCTGGGATTCAGAAAGGACTACTGCCAGCAGTAGGCCTTAAATGGCCTGTTATCTGATGGCAGTAGATTCACAGACAGCCCTACAGCAGTGATTCTATGTGGTCCCACAATGTTAATGACTCATCCCGGGAATAATGCAAATGATAATGATTTATATGCACGTTCCTTAAAATATCAGCAGTAAGTGATTTACATTGTCAAGCAATTCATGGCACCACTTAGGTGCATAAATCAACATTGCCATGAGCAAACCCTGTAATACAGAGAGGGGGAACACTAGATATCAGAGGCTTTTGAGTATTAATTTAAGACACTTAAAAAGTTAATAGAACCCGATTTTTTGCAGCACACAGCATATTCTCAACAATGACAACAATGAAATGTTAATGTCTGTCATTAATTACTGACTGTAATGGTCTGTTAGAAGGACAGAACATTATAAGAGATTAAATCATGGACATTCTGTAACTTAAGGGGGCAGTTGCATGGTACATGGATATGTCCTTTTGTGTGTGTGTGTGTGTGTGTGTGTGTTTGAATGTGTGCTGCTTGTATGGGGGGCTGGATAAAAGGGGGATGCTTCTGACCACATGATGCATGCCACCAGCAGTGATTACCTTAGCTAAGTGCTTTCAATACCTGCAGTAATTACTGAGTAATTCAGAGACATGCAAATTAGATAACGAGGGCTTTCCTCAGTGGCCAATATGTCTCTGAAATCACTGTTTTTCAAGACTGAGCTAAGGGACCTTTTTGCAATAGTAGTTACTTCCTGTGGGTGAGTTCCTTCTGATGCAGACCCATCTTTTCCAGTTTTTAGAAATGTTCACAGTATTTATTTCAAGAAATTATTCGTATTCTGGAATTCTTTAACACCCTCAGTGCAATCCTTCTGTTCTTCAGCAATTCACACAATTCCCAACTTTTTTTTTTACAAGTATTCTTCATTAATCTCCTTAATGGTGATATAATTTCAGACTGATTTTCCACAGTACTCAAACAAATTTAATGATGCTTCAAAACAATTGAGTTCAGCACTATTCGACAACTATTCTCTTTAGAGTTACGCAAGACCCCTCTTCCCACTGGATTCAATTGAAAACCCCAAGTTATAGAAAATAGGACATTTAATAACTCAAGATTCTTTCTGAGATGGAAACATATAAAGTCTGACCAAATAATTATTTTTCCCTAGCACCAGGAAATGTAATGTATCGGATAACCTGTTTGTTAACAGATAACCTGCTTGTTAATAGGTTAACTGTAAAGGTTTTCCAAAAAGTTCCCACTTCTCAAAATTTCTCTACAACTTCATTCAAATGTTTTAATACGACTTCCTTTTCTCCAAATGTAACTCTGCATATAACAAATTTAGCTTGTTGAAAGCATATCCATTGTATTTTAACACAGTCCTCAGTAACCTTACTTTTATTCTTATTTCGCTGTAACCCAACAAAACTTAGTTATTGTTTACCTCACATACTATCTATTTCACCCAGTTCTTATTTTTAGCTACCAGGATCAAGTCATCTGTATATGCAAACTATGTGAAGAAACACACCTCCCCCAGTGTCATGCTCTCTTTCTTAATGTGTTTTTGTGATTGCATTTGTCACCATTGTTAAAGTCCTACTTTAAATGACATCCCTCATTTACTTGTCTACCCACCTTCACCATCATACTGAACCATCCATAAACAAAGTCATGTTACCCATGCTTTATAGTATGTTGTTAAAATCAACCTTACTATTTCTATCTATGTCATATGGCTCTAGAACATTTCCTAACTGCTCAGGATTCATTCTATCAAATGAACTTTCTCTGTTTCCTGTGACCATCTTATCTCCATTCTTTAATCTATGTTATCAGCCATCTCCCTAATTATAAGCAGCAGGATCATGACTTCTCTTCCATGTCTTCTCTGTGTTTATATATATATATATATATATATATATATATATATATATATATATATATATATATCTATACACACACACACACATCTGTATGTGTATGTGTGTGTGTGTGTGTGTGTGTGTGTGTGTGTGTGTGTGTGTGTGTATATATATATATATATATATATATATATATATATATATATATATATATATATATAGTAGAAACCACCAAACCCCAAATTTATGTAGAATCCAAAAAATGACGAGCCGTGGTAGTGCGCGTTCCAAGGAATAAATGTGTATACCAATCCAAACAAAAATGAAGTGCCTACAAAATCCAGCCAAGGCACTTCTGTACATCCAAGGCTACAAGCTCATAACCAACCATTTGTCGGAATAAAGATGGAAATAGTGGCTGCAACAGTCTTTCTTGACCAACCTCAGTGTACCTTGCGTTTAGGCTGTAGTCCACTATCAAACCAAGAATACTTCTAGGCGAACTGCTTCCTTATACACATCCAATCTCCGTAAGAGACAAACACCATTCGGTTCCTTAAACTCTGTTATACCATATAAACTGTTAGCAGGCTGCTTCCTTATACAAATCCAGCATCAGTAAAAGAAAAAACCATTCGGTTCAACCTTCTTTATTCATGTGAGCGCTTTCACGGCAATACAGAGCCGCTTCATCAGACAAAAAAATATATATATGCATGTGTGTGTGTGTGTGTTTATATATATGCATGTGTGTATATATTTATCTCTCTATATATTGACGCGCGTGTGTGTGTATATATATCCATCCATCCATCCTTCCATCCATCCACAACCCCTTTTTCCCATTTTTGCACATATCCTGCAAAATTTGTGCTAAAATTACATTAAATGTCAACTGTACTATTTTGACTAAAATCCTAGAATCACAACGGCATCATCATCAACCCCCTTTTTATCCCATTATTTATATGAAGTTCGGGGTGTTGTGTTAACTGCTGCCATCTTTCAATTCAATACCACTCTCCTATTTTCAGCACTCATTCCTGACTGTCACAGGTCTTCTCTCACGCAATCCATCCACCTCTTTGCTGGATCCCCTTGTTTCTCTTACCTTCTTCCTGTCTGTCCCAAATCTTGGTCACCAGATTGCTTTTGCTTTTCTGCACATGTCCAAGCCGCTGTAATCTATTCTCTTTGACCTTGTCTGCAATCCTTCGGCTCTGATGTCCTCATTTCTTCATCTGTCTTACATTGTGCATCTTACCACCTATCAAGTTGTTAATCTCCATCACCTCTAGCTTCCTCAACTGCTCTGCCTTTACTAGTCAGGTTTCTGTATCACACAGTAACACCGGTTGCATCATTGTTTTGTACATCTTACTTTTCAGCTTCTTTGGCATGCTTCTGTCATACACTGTTCCTGACACTATGTGCCAACTGGCTGCAGATCCTCTGATTCTAGCTTTGACCTCCTCATTCAGACTTCCCTTCTCCTCAACCACCCCTCACACATACTTGAAACTGTTAACCAGTTCCACTACTTTCCCTTCTATCTCAGTTCTCAGCTTTTCTGATTTCCCCATTTGCTACCATTACAACTGTCTTATCTATGCTCAGTTTCAACCCTATGCCTTCAGTTTTGCATTCTATTCCTCTATTCTTTGTCGAACATCTTGCTCAGAGTCTGCCTGTAATGCCACATTATCTGCATACTGCAACTTTGTGGACCTGTTCCCTCTGACCTTTGCTAATGTTGTCCATCACCAGTACAAACAGCAGTGGGCTCAGAGCTGATCCCTGATGCGCACCCAGTCCCACTGGGAATCCCGCTGTGAGTCAAACTAATGTTTGCACTTGAGTCACTGGTTCTTTGAATATAGCCTGCACCAGTTTTACCAACATTTCTAAGACTTTGAACTATCACAAGATTTTGAGACTTCATCACATGCTTTCTTCAAGTCTAGGAATGCCCAGTTGGACTTTTTCTTCATTTCTAGCTTCTTCTAGGCTGAAGACCTGGAAATTAACTGGAGATAAAGCACAGGAGTTCAAGGAATTACTCAGGGTATAGCAACTTAGGAAGAAGAGGAAATAGGTGGAGCCGAAGAAGCCAGGTATGGAAACGTGCCTCAGTGCAAACATTGGGTCAGTTGTGCTGCACCCTGATCTGAATATGACCAGCTCATCTCCCATCTTACTTTCTACTACTCTTTGTATTCTTTTATCAATCATCCTGTCCACGGCTTTCATGCAATATGACAGGAGTTTTATACCACTATACTGTCCACAGCTGTGAATGTCCCCTTTGTTCTAGTACACTGGCACTAGTATACATATTCTCTAGTCATCTGGGATATGCCTTTCTGTACATACTAGTATGAGTACCCTCTGGAGCCATTTCTCCCCATCTCACCCAACATCTTTATCATATCTGCTGTGACCTCATCTGAGTCTGCTGCTTTCCCTGACTTCATATTCCTCAGTGTTGTACTTTCTTCTTCTACTGTGGGCTCTTTCTCTTCTTTCATTGTAGGCTGTGTCTGGCGAGGTGCAACTTCTGAGGGGTTTTCTTCATTCAGAAGCTTATGGAAGTACTCCTTCCATCTGCCTTTGATATCTTAAAGGCTGGCAGACAGGCTGTTACTGGCATTCCTTATGAAGGGTATCTGACTATCTTCCTTATCTTTCTGTCTTTGCCTTACAGCCTAGTAGAGTTTCTTTGTGCCATTTACTGAGACACTTTCCAGAAGCTGGTAGAGTGCCTCTGATGCCTTGTTCTTTGCTATTGCAATTCCTCTCTTATTATCTTTGTTACACAAGCAGTATTTCTTCCAAGCCTGGTCCATCTTTTTTATCTCCCACTTTTTCCTGCACTGTTTTGAGGCGCTGACATTCTTCTTCAACTCCACCCATTTGTTCTTCTTCCTGAGGTGGTAGAGCCCTGAGTAAATCCTTGTACTCCTGTGACTTCTCTTCAGTTATCTGCCACATCTTCAGCCTAGTCTCTATTAACCTTAGAGCCTTCTCTGACTACTGCTTGAAGCTGATCATGGTAACCAGTGTTTATGCTGTGGGCCAACTGTTTCACTGGGGATGACTTTGCAATCACAGATTCTAACCCAGTTCTCTTTCCTTACTGGGAGGAAGTCTACCCGAGTTGCACATTGGTATCTCTTGTATGTGACCTTGTGGCTTGCTAACCATGTGTTGGCCACCATCAAAACATTTGCCAGACAGAAGTCTAGAATGGCCTCTCCTTCTTTACTTCAGTTGCTCCAACCATGTGGATCCAGGCAGTCCCCATATCTTATTCTGTCTGTTCCAATATGTGTATTCAGGTCACCCATTATCAATACCAATTCATGTTGTCTTGCCTTATCTAGTAGGTCCTGCAACCGTTGTCTGAATTCACTCTTTTCCTCACTATCACAACCCTACTGTGGGGCACAGGCTGATATTATTAATAATGCCCTGTCCTTATATTGGAGTCTGACTGCCATGAGTCTATCACTAATTCTTATGACACCACTTACTGTCTTCTGAAGCCTCTCCCTTAACACAATTCCTACCCCATTGATAGTCTGCATTCCTCATGAGCAGTAGACTCTTGATCCCAAGCCAAGTGTCTTGGCTGCACTACCATGCCATCTTGTCTCCTGGATGCATAGAATGTCCAGCCCCCTCCTTACCATCATGTCATCCACTTCCAAGCTGTGTCCCATCAGTGAAGCTATACTGAGTTTACCAATTCTTAGTTCATGTTTGGTAGGTTCATTGGTTTTACGTCCAGCTTTTGTTCAACTGATCTATCTAAGGGTAATCCAAGCTGGACAATTGCATAATGTTAATGATCAGCAATTACCAATATAATCTCTATCTTGCTCTTTCACCATATAAATTTAACTGCACCTCTATACTCTTCATTTAACTTAAAACTTTCAGTCGGCCACTCATTCAGTATTTTCAGAAAAAAAATAATTCTCAGCCATTCACATCTAATTATAAAAACTACATCAGATGCCATCTGATATCTCTAAGAACATGCAAAACAGCATGCAGCTCATTCATTAAAATATCCTTCTTTTAACCTAACCTCTCCTCATCAGGTACTTCTAAAACTTCACAGCCTTTCTTTTGTGAAACTGTTGATACTTATTTTCCAAAAAGTCATACACTACCTGATGAATACCTCACTGTCTATTCTGTACTTCTTCCTAGAGTCATACACTACCTGATGAATACCTCACTGTGTATTCTGTACTTCTTCCTAGAGTCATGCACTACCTGATGAATACCTCACTGTGTATTCTGTACTTCTTCCTAGAGTCATACACTACCTGATGAATACCTCACTGTGTATTCTGTACTTCTTCCTAGA
The DNA here is from genome assembly GCF_019279795.1 of Protopterus annectens. Lineage (NCBI taxonomy): Eukaryota > Metazoa > Chordata > Ceratodontiformes > Protopteridae > Protopterus > Protopterus annectens. The sequence continues at coordinate 367,672,403 of NC_056749.1, forward strand.
GTCATATAGTACCCGATGAATACCTCACTGTCTATTCTGTACTTCTTCCTAGAGTCATACACTACCTGATGAATACCTCACTGTGTATTCTGTACTTCTTCCTAGAGTCATACACTACCTGATGAATACCTCACTGTGTATTCTGTACTTCTTCCTAGAGTCATACACTACCTGATGAATACCTCACTGTCTATTCTGTACTTCTTCCTAGAGTCATACACTACCTGATAAAGACCTCACTGTGTATTCTGTACTTCTTCAAAGAGTCATACACTACCTGATGAATACCTCACTGTCTATTCTGTACTTCTTCCTAGAGTCATACACTACCTGATGAATACCTCACTGTCTATTCTGTACTTCTTCCTAGAGTCATACACTACCTGATGAATACCTCACTGTCTATTCTGTACTTCCTCCTAGAGTCATATAGTACCTGATGAATACCTCACTGTGTATTCTGTACTTCTTCCTAGAGTCATATAGTACCTGATGAATACCTCACTGTGTATTCTGTACTTCTTCCTAGAGTCATACACTACCTGATGAATACCTCACTGTCTATTCTGTACTTCTTCCTAGAGTCATACACTACCTGATGAATACCTCACTGTCTATTCTGTACTTCTTCCTAGAGTCATACACTACCTGATGAATACCTCACTGTGTATTCTGTACTTCTTCCTAGAGTCATACACTACCTGATGAATACCTCACTGTCTATTCAGCATTTCTTCCTAGAGTCATATAGTACCCGATGAATACCTCACTGTGTATTCTGTACTTCTTCCTAGAGTCATATACTACCTGATGAATACCTCACTGTGTATTCTGTACTTCTTCCTAGAGTCATATAGTACCTGATGAATACCTCACTGTGTATTCTGTACTTCTTCCTAGAGTAATACACTACCTGATGAATACCTCACTGTGTATTCTGTACTTCTTCCTAGAGTCATACACTACCTGATGAATACCTCACTGTCTATTCTGTACTTCTTCCTAGAGTCATACACTACCTGGTGAATACCTCACTGTGTATTCTGTACTTGTTCCTAGAGTCATATACTATCTGATGAATACCTCACTGTGTATTCTGTACTTGTTCCTAGAGTCAACACTACCTGATGAATACCTCACTGTCTATTCTGTACTTCTTCCTAGAGTCATACACTTCTTGATGAATACCTCACTGTGTATTCTGCACTCCTTCCTAGAGTCATATACTACCTGATGAATACCTCATTGTGTATTCTGTACTTCTTCCTAGAGTCATACACTACCTGATGAATACCTCAGTGTATTCTGTACTTCTTCCTAGAGTCATACACTGCCTGATGAATACCTCAGTGTATTCTGTACTTCTTCCTAGAGTCATACACTACCTGATGAATACCTCACTGTCTATTCTGTACTTCTTCCTAGAGTCATACACTACCTGATGAATACCTCACTGTCTATTCTGTACTTCTTCCTAGAGTCATACACTACCTGATGAATACCTCACTGTCTATTCTGTACGTCTTCCTAGAGTCATACACTACCTGATGAATACCTCACTGTCTATTCTGCACTTCTTCCTAGAGTCATATAGTACCTGATGAATACATCACTGTGTATTCTGTACTTCTTCTTAGAGTCATATAGTACCTGATGAATACCTCACTGTGTATTCTGTACTTCTTCCTAGAGTCATACACTACCTGATGAATACCCCACTGTCTATTCTGCACTTCTTCCTAGAGTCATATAGTACCTGATGAATACATCACTGTGTATTCTGTACTTCTTCTTAGAGTCATATAGTACCTGATGAATACATCACTGTGTATTCTGTACTTCTTCTTAGAGTCATATAGTACCTGATGAATACCTCACTGTCTATTCTGCACTTCTTCCTAGAGTCATATAGTACTGATGAATACATCACTGTGTATTCTGTACTTCTTCTTAGAGTCATATAGTACCTGATGAATACCTCACTGTGTATTCTGTAATGATGAATGAAATTCACACTTATGCAGCCCCAATTTATAAATGTATTTTGTCTAGTTGCTTTATCTTATACACATTTCTGCAGTATTCATTAGCACACTTTTTAAATGCCTAGCTTGTACATAATTATTGTTTACTATACAATTGATCCTCTTGCTCTGAAAATTCATTTGCATAACCAGATATTTGACATCAGCATCAGTATCAAAACCCATTTTTCCAAATTTATACACGGAGATGGAGTGTTACATTAACAGTGATCATCACCTAGATCTAATTTTTACACATTCTATGGGGAATATTTTTTTTTACTCCCTCTATCCTAGCCAAAGACACAGATTCAAAATGTCTCTGATTCCAATTGTATCAAACCCCACACATATTGCACTATACATTCCAAAGATTAAATAAATGTATCTCAAATGGTACAGTAGTTTTTATGAATTTGTATAACTGACTTTCTCTCCAAAGATGGCTCTATCTGCTGTTTCAAACTCAGGCTTGCTGTCACTGCAGCATATCTGTTGCCACTTTGCTGCTCCTTCTCAGATGTGCTACCAACCTGATTTGTAAGTTCTTATCTCATATTACTGACTGAAATCAACTCTGCTTCCTTCTGCACATTCATTTCCCCATCAACAATTGCTGTTGAATCCTGAAAGCTTGTTTTCATGTGACATTTCTCCACTTCCTTTCCTCAGGATAAAGCATCAGCATCAGATCACTCTACTTAAGAAAGCAGCCATGACAACACTGTATTATCCACTTTCATCTTCCTCTGTGATACAGACCCAATGAGATGAATTCTCCTTTTCAGACACATCTGTTATAACACTGGTCACAACTTCACTGCTTACTGCTTCAGCATGATCACTGTTACCCACTACATTGATTTCCATTTTCAGAGACAGTAGTCCTGTGAGACCATCTGGTTAAAAGTGTAGGTGAATTTCTCTGACACCCTGACCAGTTTTCCCATAGTCAATATGAATACTGCTGGGGGCTCCACTGAAAAGATGGTATAGGCCAAGTGGGGATAAACCAGTCAAAAAAGCAAGAAACAAATATTCAGTATTAGGTCTAGTATGTCACAATAAGAGTATAGTAATGACATGTTTAGATCTTAAAGAAATTACCTTGGATATCAGTTGGGCTAGACAGAAGAATTTCCCGTAGCTGGTGGAAATATGGTTGCCAAATGAGAGAGCGTTATCCACATATGTGCCAATGTCTGTTATAGCTGTGTAGCAGTGACAGTTTGTGGAGGAGCACTGTTTATATGACAGAAGGTGGGAATGGCTTGCTAGCCAAACAGTGCTGCATTGCACTTATTAGCTGTCAGTTTGAGATCATTTTCTGAGCACAAACTATGGGCATAGTTGAACCCTGCAGAAACAGTGTGGTATCAGTGGGGGATTAAGTAAGAGTTCCAAGTCTGTAGTTATTGGCAAACTTGGATGACTATACTCTTGGGGTATTGTCTTATATACATACATACTCATATTTTAAGCATGGGCATTAATGTCCTTCTAGCCTGCCAATATACCAAAACAGTTGCTCCTGTAATAAGTGTCCAGGCTGTTCTTAAAAATAACTAGTTCATAGTTTAATGTAATTTGGTAGTCTATTCCATACATCAGCTGCTCTCTCAGAGAACCAGTTAGTACACTTCTTATTCCTATAAAATCTTCTGCATAGGTTGTCTGATGATTCTCTACTAACATTTGATAACTCCAAACATTCCCAAAGGTAATTGTTTCCAAATGGCCTATATAACTGAATACAGTATACTCAAATATCTATATGACTCACTGTACAAGTTCAGATATTTTAGTCTTTCACAATAACTTAAATGTTCACATCCATGGATGTTCTTGGTATATTTCTGTTGTATTCTTTCTAGTTCAATTGTGCTTGTTTTCTTATAAGGTTTCCATATTCCATACTGAAGATTGGGTCTAATGTAACTAACAAACAATGACTTCATCATTTCTGATTTCTTAGACTTTATAAATCTTGTTTTACGACTTATAGTTGTACAAATATCATTAACTAATTGGTTGATATGATTAGAAAAACTCAAAGCTGGGTCTACCCATATATCCAGGTCCTTAAATGAATTTACAGTTTCAATCACTGTGTGCTGTATTAAATATTCACCTTTCAATTTATGTCTCCCAAATATCATATGCTTAGTTTTTGATGTATTTATCAGCATGTTATTCTCCTGTGCTCAAATGATGAATTTAGTCACGCTCTTTTGCAGACGTGCCTTAGCTGTAACATATGTAATCAGTTTTGTGATGATGTCAGGTATTGCCAGCTACGCCAGGAGAAGTAAGGCAGTGGATATGTAACATATGTCAGCATAGCTAGCTGGAGTTTTGTTAAGAATTATTTGTCATTTGTATATCAAACAGATTTTTTACAGTTGCTTGTGTTGAAAATATATTTGGAAAGCTGTTTGTGTTAAACATATACCAACAGTGGGTCCTGCTTGACAGAAAAGAAATACACCTGTATGACAGACTGTATTGTAACTGCTGAAATGAATACATTGCAACAGAGGATACGGGAAGAGAAGTTTAGGCCATAAAGATTGCATCTTATAGTTCTGATTGCAGCCAGAGATAAATGCTTGTGAAAACCAGGATTAGGAATCCTACTGTATTGTCCTTAGGGGTGAACTAATTGATACCGTGGAAGGGTGGACATTTTTGAAATAGTTTTACAACTTTCATATGCTATAACACATCTTAGCAAAGCTCTGTGTCTGTATTATGACACATATGTGTTAAATTCTGGGTCAGTTGCTAGTAAATGGGGTAGTGTGGGAACCAGAAATCAGATGACCAGATGTATGTGATATCATTCTTTAGGCCAGCACTGAAATGATGCTTTAATACAAGATGAGACAGAAGTCTCATGGCAGTCTGTTTTTAAAAGCTGATAAAAAAGGATCACTCACCCACTTCAGCTTGCCTTGCTTTAGTAAGTAAACAGGGAATAGTAATTCTTTAGATCAGTCAGGGAATTATAGTGAGATTAGTTAAGTACTGTATTTCTGTATCTGTGGGAATTTATCCATCTGTGTTATTTCTAATATTTCCTGTGATTGAAACTGGTGTTTATTGTAAATAGATATTCTGTATTTTCATTTTTTTTATAATTTATTATTAAATATATTTAAACTTTTCATTGTGGCTGGTCTTTTAGAAAATATTTTAACCTTTGAGAGTACTTGTATTTATTTGGTGACATTGTGGCTGCTCCTGAAAGCCTTGCTGCATTGGTCAAACACTACCATTTGTATTAGTATTAATTTTACTGAGTATAATTGGGTACCCTTTTAAGAGCCTTAGAGTAGCTGGCTTTGCAGTATTCTGGTGGTAGTACCTACCTTATAGTCTGGGCAGAGTGGGCATAGCTGGTAAATATGTGCCAGCCTTTCCCAGGTGTGTGTGTGTGTGTGTGTGTGTGTGTGTGTGTGTGTGTGTGTGTGCATGTGCACATATGTTTCAATTACTTGGAGCAGGGACACAGTGCACTGGTTTCACAGAAAGGGTGGAGGAGGACTATGCTTGGAACACTTGACTCGGCTGAGGACTCAACTTTACAGCTGTGGTCAGTGTGGAGTCTTATTCGAGGCCTAGAAAGAGAGGGAAACCCAGCCCCAGGACTGGAGTGTGCTCTCTATGTGCTGTTAAGGGGAATTGTACTTGGTGCAGAGAGCTACATCTGGAAATACTGTGTGTATCTATTTTTGTTCCAAGTGAATGTCCCTCATCACTGTTAGCATTGAGGCTCTTTGATTACTGGCCCAGAGCAGGGACCTCACAAGCTTATCCAGCAAGACAGATAACAAACAGAAGTTACAGAAGAGGTTCCAGTATAGAACCATGTCAAATGATGCTTGTTACAGTTTTACTTTCCAAGAGGGTACCTACTATGTTCACAGCTTGAGTTCTAGCAGACAGCCAATTTGAAATCCAATGGACAATGTTTGGGTTTACAGGATCATAGGTTTATAGGTAAGTACTAGGCTAGCTTCCCTTGTGGACCCTTTTAAGCCTAGCTGATTTCACTTAATGAGGATCAAGCCCTGTACTTCTTATTTGTGAGGTAAATAATTTGTCTATAATACAAACATGGTAGACAGTATCAAAAGCTGAAGTGATTTTGGGTGGGTAGTATAGCTTGAATAGTGGGAGGGACAATATGGGTACACAGAGATATACTTGTCTGCCAAGATATCCGTAATGCCCTTTGAGTCAGAATGGTGTTGTTTTAGATCAATTCAATACATTGTAGAGTGTTGCCTCTTAGTTACCTGACATAGCAGAAACATGATTTATAATTCCCTTTGTTATCTGTATTTATTTTAATTTAAAACTTGGCTTTGTGTTTCTTACTGGTGCTACTAAGATGTTTGTTAGGTTATTTCAACACATTTCTGAGGCAGAGGAATTGAAGTTTCTATAGCTGTTCAGCATTTTTCTTCCCAAAGGTACCTAATTCAAGTAGGCTAGTCAGTGATGGGGTGAGAGCAGACCACTGAATCATAATAATGGGGAATGGAGTAAGAAATGATGTAAAGAATTTGGAGGTTAGAGAGATAGACAGGGGAAGGTATAGGAAATATTTGAAGGTGGAAAACACTAACTCTAACTACTGAGGTCAAAGGAGCAAACAGCTGCTAATGTTACACAGTGGTCTACATAAGGCTGAACAAACTAGTCAAGGTTTATGCAGTGCTCTATCTAAGAGAGTACAAACTACTCGGGAGTTGTACATTGACACACCTTTTATAACTGTTATGCATCAGTGAAAAATAAAAGGTAGTGTTAGTGTTTCAGAATCTTACAAGTACACTCTAAGATATGCAACGCTCTCAGACAGATAATCTTACTAGGTTTCTAACACAGGCTGTATAATACCTTGTTTCATTCCTGGCATATGTAGTCATCATTCTGTAACATGCCCATAATCTTGCCATAAAGATTGCTTTTTCTTCTTGCTAAGAGCACTTTACAAAATCACCTTTTCATATTGACATTTTCATTACCTACCTCCTTTTGATGATACTTTATTGCTAATTTCAACTTGGCCAGGTCATGACATTTTTGGGGATCGAGTTCTTCACTCTGGTCGTCCCTGTGATTAAGGATAATTTCCAGTTCTCTTGAGCTCCTTGCCTGGTCCAGGAGATCTTTGGCAAAAAGTTTACACTGCTGTGAAAGCTCCTCATATTCTGCCTTAAATTCATTCTCCACTTTACTCAGTTCTTTTAGTTCCCAGCCAAGCCGGAAAGCTGTCAATATGGGGTCTTCACTGGATAGAGCAATTAAGGATGGGCTAGCTAGGGCTTTATAGATGTTAAGTCTTGACCTAGAGTGTCTCAGACTGTCGACCTCAGAACTTGAGACACATTCAACACAGTTACACCGGATCTGATGTGGGCGGGGTATTGTTACACGTCTCTGTACAAGAAGTTTAATGATCTCATAGTTGTTGGTATGAGCAGCCAGCATTATTGGGGTGATGTCCGGGGTGAATTCTGAAAACTGGGTGTCCATCATGAGGGAGGGTACCTGATGAAAAAAAAAGAAATATAAAGAGAATGATAAGCAAGAATTAAGGTGGCATACCTGTGGTAACAACAAATGCATTTAACCAAATCAGAAGGCACTGACAAGTGCTCTGAAATTAATTTAACAGACATACCCAATAACATTAGTTAAAAAAGTATTTCTTATTTGGGAAAATGATTCAGTGAGAATAAAGAAATGCAATAAACAGTAGGATCTAGATTTACAAGTCGACCCTTTTGACTTTGGCAGCAATGAAGAGCTGAGAGACACTGTATTGACCATTGTAATATATATCATATATTCTGTCTTATTGTACTTACTTTTGTATCGGTGTCATATTCAGCTATCTATTTAGACACTGGGCAATTTAACTGGATTGCATCACATTAATGTTTAAGCATAAATAAAATAGAGGCCTGTACTTTTTTCCTAAAGTGCAGTTTCAATATTACATTCTATGTTTAATCCTTTGCTTTGCTGTATCACATTCTGGATGGAAAGCCAGTGCATGAATTGAAGACTTTGTCTGTACCTAATTCCCGAGAATGTCATTTAGCCAAATGATCCAGGTTTTATAGTACTGCAATTTAACCACACATACTGACCTTTACAGATTTATTGATATTTTATGAGCCATTAAAAAGTAAAAGTATCATTTTGGCCGAGGTGATAATGTAGGACTCGGATGTTTTAAACAAATTATCCTATTTAGTAAACCACAAATGTTCAAGTGATGTAGCTGTGAGCCTATTAATGCAAGTGCATTGCATATTTATCATTTAACTGCTACTGTACACATCTGCTCACACTTCTAACCGTTCTTAAAAAAACAGGTGACTGTAATTTCTACCACTTACTGCAACTATTCAGTTAAGAGCTTGAAGCATACTGGCATTGAATTGGTGTCTTGAGTTATGTTGGCCAGTGTAGAAAATCTTTTTTTTTCTAGTATGAACTTAGGAATGTTCAAACATTACATATGCTAATAATGACTTTGGTTTAGTCTCATGTGGAAGGATAGTAAACCTATAAAAAATCACTTGTACCACAGCATCCTGTCACTTTTCACTGCTAAGCAAGACTGATAATGTAACCACAGGATGGACAGCATTATCAGTGACATTGTTCTGGAGAAACTTGTACTGAAATTTAAATGCGTTTGCTCTTCTGTAATGGTGCTATATCTATCCCCTATGCTTTGTAGATACATATAAATTAAATGCATTAGGAATGCAACCTTTGCAAGAGGCAAAATCATTTACCAGACATATCTTAAGTTTAAATACAGAGTTTTTCTTCTGTCTTTCTATTATTTGCATACCCATAATTATTTCATCATTAGAAGGACAGCACAGTGGTTAATATTGTTGCCTCATAACACTTGTTTTGGTGTATTTTGTAACTGGGGTGTCCTTTGTCCATATGGATTGTCATTGGCTTCTCTGACTTCCTTCCACATACCAAAACATGCCAATAGGAGTAACAGAGATCCTCTAAAAGTCAGTTATCCATGTGCATATGGTGCGTGTGTGCTCGTGTGTGTGTACTTATATATATATGAGTGTGCATGCGTTCATCCTATGATTGGCTAGATCCCATCCAGGACTATGTCTCTGCTTTACACCTAGTGTATGTTGAGATAGTATTCATCACTCCAGCAACCCTGAAAACATTAATATAGGTACCAGAAAAGGAATGAACAAAAGCAGCAGCACTCTGGGCTCATGTAAACTGCCGTGCCAAAAGTGGCACTTTACACAAATGCAATTCAGCAATATGTTTAGCTGTAGTTAGGAAAAGCCTCAGTATTGGCTAGTTTGCATGTCTCTGGATCACATGTGCTAATCAATACTTTCCTGCAGTAATAACTACCAGCATCCCATGCATTGCATTGGAATAGGCACCCACCCCAGTGACTCTCCCAGACACATTCAAATCCACACAAACACATCTTCATATTTCTCAAATGTCCCTGATTTTGCAGCATGTCCCTGATCTAGCCTCATGTATATGCTCTCTCCCTCATACAGTAAGTAATGGATGACAGCAGTCAGCCAAAGGGTCAGACATTAGAGTTTCATACTTCTTATTGTTCAGAAATTGCATTGTGATGCGAAATCTGTGGTTGTACTAACTTTTTCGGAGAATTACTGTAATATTTAAAATTTGTTCCTGATTTGTGGTCTTTGTTCCTTCATTAGTTTTGTCTTTTCCCTGGACCTTTCACAAATGAATTGACAGTTATCCTACAGCCTATACTTTCCTCACATACTTGCATAGATACCCACCCAATCACACTCACTCGTACACATATACACACATTCCCATTCTACCTATCCCATAACTAACCCCCTACTGCAAACACCCAGACAGCAACACACTCACATACATACAGAAGCACAGCTATGGTGCAGAGAAGGTATAGCTTCCTCAGGCATGATCAGCAGATCCATTTTTTTTATTTTATGCTCCTCATGTAATTATGAGGGCAGTAGCAGAATGGGAGACCGTCCTTTTTTTTTTTTTTTTTTGCTCCTTATTCTAGCATTGTGGAGTACCAGAGGAGTGGCACTGGGCACCAAATGAGCCAAGCTCTGTGCTCATACATTTGCCCAAGACCACTCATACTTCAGCAGATATGCACACATGTTGCCCCTCACCTCTACATCTCTGCTAAACTCCCTGACAATTGCAATGTGGCCTCTCCCATTAGAAGTAATAATAGGTGAATGTAGTCAACATGGCTGTCCATGCTAATTTATGTACTTGATCAAGTTTTTGAATCAATCGGCTACATAAACTGCTTACTGTAGGCATTTATGGGGGAAAGCACATTCCTAATTATCATGGGCTGCTCCCCTGGAATGCCTCATTAATATTTAGCATGGCATTGGAAATGGCCCACCACTGTGTTTCTACTGACTGTAGAATCACTGTAGTGGTCCTGTTTATGAATCAGAAAGTACATCTGCCAATGGTTTAATACCAGTATCATTGCTTAACACTGGAGGTAGACCTTTCTGAACCCTGTGATTCACTAATGTATCCATAACCCCCTTTTGCCATTTTTGCACATAGGGTCATGGTGTCAATTCAATACTGATGATCATCTAGAGCTATATTCTTCCATACCACACACACACATGTACTCTCACCTCTGGCCAATTTAGAGTATCCAGTCCACCTACTGCATGGAATATGGAGGGAAACCAGAGTTCCTGGAGAAAACCCATGCAAGTACAGGGAGAAAATGCAGACTACCCATAGAAGGCACACCAGCTGAGAACTGAGCCAGAAAACCTCTTACTGTGAGGCAATAATGCTATCCTCTGCTCCACCAATGGCTAAACAAAAATGTTGTTTGTCCTTTTGGCTTTTCCCGGTTAGGGGTCACCACAGCGGAACTCCGGTCCACTAATGATTGGCAGTAGATTTTTATGGTGCCGAGTTGCCAGCCCGACACCCAGCCTTCAGCAAAGGCACGCCCATTTACGCATGTCTTTCGGAGGCCACTCGACCACGGGGAGGACATGCAGACTCCACACAGAATGCGGTCCAGATGTGAATCGAACAAGAGAACCTCTTGCTGTGAGGCACCACCACGGTTTACAAACAGAAAATATATGCTAAATATTTTTTCTAGGTTCATCTCTGTTGAAAAGAATCATTATATGTACTGAAAGTAGTATTCCACGAGAACATGTAAGAATCAAAAATGTCACACAGATATGTTGGCAATGACGTGGAAGTAGAAAAAAATAGTGTGTTGTGCTTTCTCATGTGGATATCATAGTTTTCCTTTCATCAGTGTTTGCTCAAGTCTCATACCCACATTTTTCTGAAACTATAATAAATGATGTATTGTTTTACAGGAGAAACATAAATGGCAATAGATATGCCTTTTAGTAACAGTATCAGGCTTTACATTCACTTTTAAGATTTACTGCCATCCAAGAACACAAATCTAAGAACAGATTAATTATCTGCTATTATTTAAATGTTCATATTTTACATCAAAAGACTACGGGGGTAATGGGTATGATTGAAACTTATGTTTACTGAATCACAAAGTAAATTTGGGATAGAACATTTTGCATGATTTGCTTCTTAATAGACTTGAATCCACAGTTACTTATAAGCATAGTTATTTAAAAATACATTTCCTCCCTGGTGGAATTTGAATGTTTGTAAACAGTAAAAATATAATGTTTACAAGAAACACCCAACAATAGCAAATAGAATTTTTAAAAACATCAGTATATCACTTAAGAGGAAAATTTAGAGAAAATAAGTTATGAAAACAACCTTGCTGTGGATACTAATAATAAGAAAATGTTTTACAAATATATTAATAATAGCAACAATTCTTTTCAGCCAGTAATCTCTATAAAACCTGAAGGCAGTATAATTCATAACCCTTTGAACATAGCACAACTATTCAACTAACACTATGCTACATTTTCCCTGCTGGATCCAGTTTTGACAGATTATCAACCAATGTAATTTCTGACAGAACAACTTGCCCTATTATATTTCAGGGGTGGATAGAGATTTTAGTAAAATAGAGAATTCAACTTCTGTGCAGCAAGATTCGACCCGCTCCATATAGTTACTAACAATTAAAAATCACTTACTACCAATATTATACTTGGCATTTAACAAGCTATTACAAACATGTATTGTTCCCAGCTCATGGGAACATTTACTATTACACCAACATATAAAACAGATAATAAAAGTGATGCCATCAACTATTAGTGTCACTTCCATTCATGTTATGTAACCAGCTATACACTTACTACCGCCAGTCTGCGCAAATGCTTCCAAAGATGCATTACTGAAATACTAGGGAACATTGACACAGATAGTGCCATTTTACACTAATATCAACAAGGGTTTGTAAAGGGTAGATATACATTGATATGTTTATTAAATTATGATGATCAAATTACTAAGGCCCTGGATATAAGTCTCTCATATGGAGTAATTTTCTTTGACTTAGATCATAGTTTCATAGGTGTGTACTAGGCTAATGACCTCAAGGGTTTTTTTTAGCCTAGCCATGCATCACAAACCTCCAACAAGTTCTGGTACCCTTATTAAGTGTAAGCAGAGGCTTGGAAGATGAAACATTTACAAGTAGGGACCTGTGAGATTAACTATTAACCGGCTGCCTGTGTCCATAAGAGACATAGGTGCCAAACCAGGGATGAATTTCCTGTTCCCCATCCAATTGTCCAAGTTAAACTTGAATTGGGTTAGGGAGGAACTCTGCTTCACATGGATGGGGAGCCTGGCCCACAGAAGGCGTAGTCTCGGATATATACCTGTCTGTCCAACAGGTCCTATTTATATCATAGACAAAATTTAAGTCTTTAGAAAGGGTAATTCTGGTACTGTTTGCTTTTCAGAGATGCAGGAGGTCTAGCAGGGTGGAGTATGACAATGCCTTGCATGCCAGGCATAGATCTCCACTGAACAGCCTGTAGGAAACAGAATACAGGGATAGGGCTTTGAGGCAGTCTGTATTGTACATGTTAGTTATGCCCTGTATTCTAGTGAAAACCCTCTGTAGCTATTGTATTGTTGGATCCACCTGGTTAAGTACATACTAAAGGAGGCATTGTACTCACTGATTGGTCTGATGAATGCTGAAATGTAGTGGAACAGTGCTCTCCTTAGACCTATATGCCATACCTTTGTTTATAAGTTGCATAACATAGACTGATTTCCTCACTATTGTAGACATGTGATGGTCAAAGGCTAGATTACTCTCTCCCAAGTCCCTGACTACTGGGTTGACTCACATGGGGTGTGTTATGAATATGACAGTTAACAGATAGTTACCAAAGGTGGATAACATCCCAAAAGGATACTAGTTTGCATTTCTTGGCATTTAGTTTTATTCCATGGTTATTTGTCACTGTCAGCCCTTCCTGGAGGAAAATTAGTGCTGGTGGGGAATTCTGTGTCTGCTCCTAATCTTCATATTTGTAACTTCAAAGAAGTGAATGCCAAAAACGAGCAATTCTGAAACCGATCCCTGAGGGGCTCCACTTGTGACTGGACTCTTTGAAATGGTGGACTCCGAATTCTAACTTCCTAGGTCCTGTTTGTAAGCCAGTTGGCTATCAACTGGGTGACAGAGTTTATACCAAACCTCATGAGTTTATCAAAAATGCCTGAGTAGGGTGTGGTGTCAAATGCCTTGGCCAGGTAAAGGTTGGCAGCAGGAACTGTTTTGTCCTCATCCATTTCTTTGGTGACTTTCTCAAAGAAGTCTGCCAGGTTGAGAAGGCATGACCTGCCCTTGATGAAACCACATTGGTGTTGGGTTCAGTGTCTGGAGGTTTCTTATGTCATTATTGGTCATTTCCATGATAATTCTTTACAAGGCTTTGCATATAAGACTAGTGTGATTTATGGGCCTGTAGCTTCTAGGGTCTGTGATGGCCCACCTTTAAGCAGAAGGATGACTGCTGCTGTGCTCCAATCGTAAGGCACAAATTTTGTTTGGAGGTTCTGGCTAAACAGACATTCTAGAGGACCTAGTAGGTCATGTTTCATGCTGTTTAGAAGGTATCCTGGGATACTGGCTGGGCCTATTGATGCATGGGAGAGAGCATTGAGGACCTGGTCCCTAGTAATAGTAGGGGGGAGTTATAATGTTATATCCTGATGGGTGGTTGAGGGGAGAATTAGAGATGAATTTGTCTGCCATTTGATTTGTTATATCTTCTCGTTCAGTATAGGTGGCTTCATTAACAATAAGGTTTGCACACAATTGTGTCTTGCCTCTGAGATTGCAGATATAACTGAAGAATGCCTCGTGGTTGCCTTATCCCTGGGAGGCCAAAGTTACCTCAGATTTGGCATTGGTAAACTATATTTGTCATCAGAATTGTTTGTTTAGTTTGATGAAGGTGCTTTTATCCTGATAGGTGTTATATCTCCTAATTTTACTTTGATTGTCTTCATTCTGTTATACTGTCTATTGATGCTGTGATTCTAGCAGGGTGGCTTGCTTTTTGAGTTAGTTCTGTACTTACTCCTAGTGGGTACAGTTACCTCTGTGCAACTATTAACATGCTTTTATAGGTGAACAGTTCTGCATAGGCAGCAGTGTTCCCAGAGTTTGTGGGGCTTGAAATTTTGCCAGGATATCACTTATTAGCAAGAAGTTAGCTTTAAGATAGTGAACATTCCAGGGTAAGCTTGGGTTCCAGGTTTTATTTTTACTTCAAAGGAGACTGTTTTGTGATCTGACCTTACCAGAGAGGGCACTACATTAGGAGTGTGTGCAGTGCTCTCTCATATTAGTGAGGAAGAGATCCAGTATGTTTATGCTCCTGGTCAGCTTATTGACAGTCCAGTCTAGGGAGTTTATATTTGCAAAATCGAGGAATCTTAGTGCCTGTATATCTGGTGTCATATATGATTCCCAGTTAATAGTGGGGTAATTAAAGTCACCCATGAATATGGTATTGGTTGGACAGTGAGTGTTTCCAGTAAGCTTAAATACATGTTATGGGTTTCCTGGGTCACACAGTGGGAACTATAGCTTGCAAGGAAATGGTGTAGTATTTTGTCTATGGTGATTTTAACATGGAGAAGCTCAAATGCATCATCTAGTTTGACCTGCTTGAGGTATATTTGTTTTTGATGTAATTCAAGACACCTTCACCTTTCGTTCCTGTCTGTGTAGTACCTGGTAGAAAATAATGGAAGGCATTATAGTCTTGCACTGCCATTATATTCTCTGTGGCTTTAAACCATGTCAAAGTGACTGCACAGATGTCAGCATTTTCTAGGTTGAGGAGAGCTTGTAGGGAGTGGAGGTTCTTGTTTAGATTCCAAGCTTTGAGCATTAACACCTTTAGATTTTCTTCATTTTGATTTTGCTGTATCAGAAGTACTTTCAGTCTGACATCACCTAAAAAGGGCACCATGGAGGAGGACAATGTTTTAGCTAATATCAATGGCCTAGGGGAGAGAGATGCATGTTGACAATTATTGCACCCCCTTAGAATGACACCAGAAACTAAGCCAATTATTAAAGTCAGTCATCTTCTGTTCGTATAATGACATCATCCTTGGGGAAGGTAAAATACTGCTCAATGCTAGGCCCATACCAGCCTGGGACACATATTCCAAGAAGTCCATGATGTCTCTCTTCATATATTCAAGGGAGGTACATCTCAGGACATTTGCACCCACATGGACTATAACTGAGTCATACTGGTACTTGAGGTCCAATGACCTGAGTACGTGCATAATGTGGTATGTTCTGGCCCCTGATAAACAACTGTGAGTTTCTCCTTACTCAACCTGGTGAGAGGGACATCAGTGTGTTTCACAATGGGGTCTCCAATGAACATAATGTTGGATTCTCTGGTGGCTTGCCTTATGGGCTTAGAAGTAGAGGCAACATGAGATGTGGCTCTATATGCTGATGTGGGAGTTGTTTTGAACAAGTGAATTTGGGGCTGCTCAGGGCATTTGTTATGTATTCTTTGTCTAAATCTTTAGGGTTTGGGAAGGCTACAATTAAATGCCTCAGCGTATGTGGGTCTGTGTGTCTGCTTTGAACTCTGTGTGCATTACTAGATGGTCATAAAGAATTAACACTGGTAAACAGCTTATGTACTTGAAAAATCCATAGCACTCGTGAAAAGCATCAATTCTTGTGAGACTTTTTTATTTTTACCTGCTCTCATGGAATGTACATAGATCTGCATCTCAAGCACATGTTTTTGCACCAAACTTGTATTTGAATAATTCATAATAATCACCAAACTTATATTTGAGACAATTCATCAGAATCATCAAACTTGTATTTGAGATGAATAACATCCTTACTAATACCCTCCACACATCCACACAGCAGGCCTCCCTAATACAATATGCAGATGTCTCCACACTCATTTGCACATCTGACAACATAGCTCACTGCCAAAAAAATTATCAGGAACCTTTAACAACTGGAACATGGATTTGTAACTCAAAACTCACACTCAATCCTGAAAAAAAAATATTTTTCCCCCAAATCCCTCTTCTATGAAAAAATAAAATTCAAACTAATCTCTCTCGATAATGCAAACATTAAAATTGCTTTTCATAGCAAATTGATAGGGATGATAATCTAAAATTCAACCTGCATATAAAAAACTACATAAGAAAAACTCATCAAAAACTAGGGATGCTTTATAGAACCCAAAACTTTCTCACCGACACAACTAAAGCTACACTTGCCAGTATTTATCTCTTCTCCACACTTCTTTATGGTGCTCCCATCCTTACTAACCTTCAGGCTTCACAAAAATCAGAACTTGAACAATGCTGTAACAAAGTTGCTAAATTTGCAGCAAATACTTATTCAGAATCCACTGTTTAGGACTATCTCATCAACTAATATATACACAGCTTCGTACCATCTACAAAATTATTCAGAATCCATCTGCTTGTCCATCACTAAACAACATTCTACACAACTATGTTCCTAGTTGGTCATTGTAATCCAATGACCATTTCTTTTCACAAACCTGTCAAATCTAATGGCCACTGTCTGTACTCGTACCATGTTGCAAAGGCTTTCAACTCCTTATAGCTATACATCAGGTCAATACCCTCCATCCCATCCTTCAAAGCCATTCTGAAAGACTTCCTAGCCAAAGACTGGCTCTGTTCTTGCTCAACACCAGGATAAACGACATCCCTAAATGTAAACCAATACTTAATCATACCTCACATCTCCTTACTCTCCCTTCTTCACTCACTTCCTTACTTCTATCAGTTTCTTTCCCCAGTTTTCTCTCTACATATACCATATACCTGATTTTCTCTCACTTTTTATTACAATTCCTGTTTGTATTATACTAATTTACCTTTAATTTCTCTATAAACGGACTAAAATCTCTCTATTAAATCATTGTCGCATAACATGCATCTATTCTTAACCAATGTTTTCATATCATGTCTAATTTGGTATAAATATTTAAACAGTATTTTTTGCATATTATTTTTAAAAATTGTAAAATTATTGTTCTTAAATGTTTTATAATATTTTGGAGCTTTTCTCCCCAAGGCATCCACTGAAAATGGGCTTCTACCCGATCATCAAATATAAATAAATACCTATTTTAAGCAAATTCCTTTAAAATAGGTAAACACAGAAAATGTCTCAAAGGAGTTAGTGCTTCACATAAGTGTTATGGGTTTCTGAATACTCCCTGTACAAGTAAAAGGCTGTACTGAAAAACAAGCTCCACTAAAAAATACAAATGTGGCTGGTACAGTAAATAAATGGCAAAAATTTGTTTCCAAAATATGCTAGCACCCACGGTGACACATCAGTCTGACTGGTGCACAGTAATTCTACGCATCTGGACAGAGATTCACCCCATGCTGAATTCTAGGATGACAGCTGTCAAGTGGTGACTCCAGATGAAGCAGGACATTAAGTGCTGCAGCAAGATGAAACGTTATACCTAACTGATTTAATGGGAAACACCACAGCACCAAAATGCCTTCTGTCTCACTGCATGTTTCAGCAACTTCTACCAGCGGCACTGAGTATCTTTGGACTATTGCTAAAGTCTCTCATTCTCATCTGCTGCTTCCTGTCACAGCAGAAATATGCCCAGCATAAGACACAGAAATTCAGGGTTGTTAAGCACATAGAATTAGTGGTTTACTTATTTATTTTTTTAATATTTAGCTGCCCAGCAGACAGACTTACATGTGGCAACTGTAAAGACCTAGTAAGACTGGCATCTGTACTTTGGGATAAGACAACTAACTTGTAGCTGCTTAGTCCTGTTATGACTATCACCCACTGCCATCGGCTATTGTGCTCATAGCTGACATTTTGCTACAGAGTAGACAAGTTTCTGTAAGTAATTTGGCTATAAATGTACTATCTACCTCATTATATTCCTGTCATTTCTTTTGCCCAGTAGTTTACAGACCCTTTCTTCATCTACTGGGTGACAGCCAGATGAGGTACCATCACTGCGGTAGTCATTGTAGTGGTTTTAGCCCTAACTCTGCTACATATACCTAGTAACAACCTGAAGGTTTGGCATGCAGTTGGTGCCCACAAGGTCATGACACCTGCTTCCATGGCTTACCCCTGTTCTTGAAGCTAATGACCCCTGTGGTCTCTGGTCTCCACCAAAGATTCATCCATGCACTCCTTCACCCTTCTCCCAACAAAAGGTAAATGAGCAAGCTGCATCATGTCTTTCTTCCCCAGGTAAGCTTCAACAGGCATCCATACCATTAATCAAACTCTGGTCACCTGGATCATAGTCAGGAGTTTATCCTTCTTTGTCAAAGGATCTGATTTGAATGACATAAGCATTAATCAGGGTTAGTTTTTTAGCCAGTCATTTATAAGATTGTTAGGATGAAGCCATGATGATTTATATATATATATATATATATATATATATATATATATATATTTGAGCTTGTTGTTTATTTGCTTGATAAAGTTATTGAGCTATAGAATGAAAATACTTACATTTGTTAAAATAAAAGTCACGTGGTTGTACTTCTTTTTGTGTTATTTTTGGGTAAGATATTAAATGTTGTTAGCTGGTTTTAACCACATTTTTATTGTAAATTATCTTTGACTGTTTATCTTTTACTTGTATACATGGTGCTTAATCTTTAAATAACTTAAATAAATATAAAGGTATTTCCTGGACATGAAGGAGGCCATCACATAGTTAACAGGATAACTTTAATTTAGTAAAATATATTGCTGTCGAGTTATATGCAAAAATGATTATGGTATATTAATAGTAAGGTTGCAAGGGATAACTTAAATTTAGTAAAATACAATGATGTTTAAGGATATACAAACATGATTTGGTACTGTATATTAACAGTAAGGTTGTATGTGGTAACTTCAATTTGATAAAATACATTGCTCTCCCAGTATGTGCAAACATGATATTAATATGTTAAACAATAAGGTTGCATGAGATAACTTTAGTTTGGTAAAATACAGTGCTTCCCAGGTATACATAGTCATGAGACTGACAGAAAAGATGAAGTCACAACAGTGTTAATAACCTTTCAGTTCTTCTTCCAGTTCAGGAACAATTTACAGGCTGTATTTAAGCATAAGACATTAGGTCCAATTCCAAAAGATCTGATCTCAGTCTAAGTGACTTACTCTAGTGTAAGTCTGCCCAGATTCTGAAAGACTTGTTCTCAGTAAAAGTCTGCTCTGATTCTGAAAGACTTGTTCTCAGTGCAAGTGACTTACTTTGTGAGTTGGTTGTTGAAGCTTCATTTTTATTTAACCAGAAAATGTTATTTGAAAAAGAAGGCTGCAGACAGCATTAATGGCTACCCTACTCAGCAAGACATTGGCCCTTGTGAAATAATATTCTGATGATGTCAGGCTGGGGCAAGAACAGGATAGTTCGCTATTTTTATTCCTGTTACTGTGATGCATGGCTTGTACAGATTGTTGCAGTTTTATAATACATCAACACTGAAATCCTCAATGGCAGTTTACAGATTATCAGTAATCTCTGCATGCACTGCTAAACCACAAGAGAAGCTCAGTTTTGCCAACTGGGGATACTAAAAGATTTATAAATCACACTTAAGGTACTAAGAACAAACAGTTTGTGCTTAATTGCCATACTTTTCTGGATTATTACCAGATATTATATCTAGCACTTAGCCAGTCTACCCCTTGTAGTTAATATTTTTTTATTGTGCTAGTTGAATATGAAATAAGCGTATGATCTATACAAGCCAAGTAGAATACTCTGTATGAGTTAAGAGAACAGCATTTGATCTGTTTTTTTTTCTACTGTTAATGCCAGATTGTTTGTTTTCTTGAACTTCAGATATATGCTCCTTCCGACTGTCCTACCCCACCAAAGAAAAGAAACATTCACCTATGACAGAAGCATAATAATTATGGTAAGCTGCAGAGATATATACGCTTTTATCTAAGAATTTAGTAACTTCAGTTTAAAGAGGAACACTCCGAGCAAAACCAAATCTGAAACACCACCAGCAATGCTAGATAAGTGGAGCCACTGGTAGTGTAAAACTATTTTTATAAATGCACTGATTTGGCAGATACTTTCACAGAAAAAACATATTCACTAATTTATATCCATTTCATTTATTTATCTTACTTTTTTGATTAGATTGGTTCCACATGCCACATGACCTTTCTTCAGGTCCGTCACCAGATGTAGTATTTATCAAGAAAAGGAACATTTGGTCAGGAAACTGAAAAAAAAATCTCCCAACTCTTTTTGATAAGCACCTTATTTATTTTTTATTTATTTTATTTTACATTTGTTGACCGGGCTAGTCTAGCTGGATATATGTCCATTTTCTGTAGAGGCCCGGGGAGAAAAGGTCCAGTATTTATTACAGGTTTATATAATTGTTAAACAATGATTATAGTAGCATGAAACAGGTAAGACCATACATAGCAATGTCATACATAGTAATTACAATAAATATGACATAAATTTTGCTAAAAATGCTTTAAGGTGAGTAGGGAAAGGTATTAGTGTTATAGGGAGAGTAGAAATGAAAAGAGAAGAGAAAAGAAAGAGGAGACAGGGTTAGTCTGGGTTAGTACAAGAGCATAGACAGTGATTATTGAAATACAGTTTTACATTCTTTTTAAACAGTGGGAGAGACGTGAGAAATGTGATCTCAGTGGGTAGTTTATTCCATATTTTTCCAACAGCATTGGAAAACAGTGAATCACCTGCTACATTGTTAGTTTTAGTAGTATTGATCAAAAGTTTGTTTGAAGAGCGTAGGTGTCTCAGGTTATTGTATGGTATAATGAGACTGCTAAGTATTGGGGTTTTGTTAGGTTGGTAAAGGGTCTTGTGCACTATAGTAAGCTGTTGGAGTTTGAGGTGGTTAGGGAGTTCGAGCCATCCTAGTTGTTTTAGGTTCAGGCAGTGATGGGTTCTGAAGGGGGATCCTGTAGCAAATCTAGCAATATTATTATAGGATGTTATTAGTTTATTGAGGTTATTTTTAGAGAGATTGGTAAATATAGGTGAGGCACAGAGTAGAGTAGAGATTAGGTGCGTTCTAGCTATTGTGGTCCTAGCTAGTGGAGTGAGGAAGGGTTTGATTCTATATAGCGAACCTATTTTTTTGTTAACTAATTTTATTGTATTGTTGATGTGAGAATCAAAGTTGAGATTGTTGTCAATAGTTATTCCTAATAGCTTAGTGGTTAGATCTGGAGAGATAAGAGTACCATTGTTGGAAGTGAGAGTGAAATGAATAGGGGTAGACTTTCGGCTTGGTGAGAAGAGTAGCAGTTTAGTTTTCTTAGGGTTAAGGAGCAGGCAGCATTGAGAGAACCATTGTTCAACGGTGTTAAAAGCTTTTTGGGTAATAGACTGGAGTTCAGTTTGAGAGGTGGCTGTATAGATTATTGTAGAGTCATCTGCATATTGAATTCAGGTAGTGTTTGGGATAGCTGTTTGAAGGTCATTAATAAAAATGGAAAATAGTAGGGGGCCTAGGATAGAGCCTTGAGGAACCCCTACAGAGATAGGAAGGTGATCAGATAGAGAGTTTTTCCAGAGAACTGCTTGTTGTCGGTTATCTAAGTAAGATGTGAACCAGGTTATGGAAGGAGGATTGAGTGAGAGAGAAGTAAGAATGTGCAGAAGAAGTTGGTGATTGACCATATCGAAAGCTTTAGATAAGTCAATGAAGAGTGCAGATGATAGTCTATTGTTATTGCGGTTATAGTTAATGGAGTTAGTGAAGGAGAGCAATGCAGTGGTGGTGCTGTGGGAAGGTCTGAATCCATGCTGACAGGAGGCAAGTAGGTTGTTTTGGAGAAGGTGGTTTAGTAGTTGTTTATGTATGCATTTTTCTAATATTTTTGCAAGAGGGGATAGGAGTGCTATCGGACGGTAGTTAGAGAAGTCATTGGAGTTCCCACCTTTGTGGAGTGGAATAATATGAGATATTGCCCAGATAGAAGGAACAGTTCCTTCAATTATAGATCTATTTAAAAGTATAGAGATGGGATAGGCGATAGCTTTGGTGCCTATTTGAAGGAACTCAGCAGGGAGTCTGTCAGCCGAAGGGGTGTTAAGTTTTAGTTTATGAAGAAGTGAGAAGATGAAGGAGGTAGGAATTGGTTCAAAATGAAAAGAAGGAGGTGGAGTAGTAGGTTAGAAGTGTTGGGGGATAGGTGACTAGCTAGAGTTTGGATAGCACTTGTAAAGAATGAGTTAAAGGCATTAGCTGTTTGTGAGGGATGTTCAGGATTGGAGCCTAGTGGGTTGGGGGTAATAGACTGGCCTGGGGAAAGAAGATTGTTAATACTAGTCCAGAATTGTTTAGGTTGCTTATTTGAGGTTTGCTGAAATAGGAGAAATAGTTCTTTTTGCCTGTCACAATGGCCTTTTTTGTACTGTTTCTAAGTTCTCTGAAGGTTTGGCGGTCAGTCAGATTCCTAGTAGTGCTCCATTTTGCCCAGGATTTATTTCTAAGAATGATTTTTTGCCTAGTGTCATTGGTGAGCCAGGGGGCTGGTTTAGCTTTGGTTCTAATAGTATGTAGAGGTGCATGATGGTCTAGGATGGATAGGAATATGGAATTGTAGAATTCTACTGCTTCATTAAGGGGAAGAAGTTTTAGTGGAGACCAATTACATTGTTTTAGTTCAGCTAGAAAGAGTTCTGAGTTAAATTGCTTTTTTGAATGTAATGTTAGGAAAGTATTAGGAAGATTTAGGTTTGTCTAATTACGTAAGTTAGTGAATGGTCACTTAGATCATCTGGAAGGGTACCAGATCTATAGGTATGTTGTGGGCTATTAGTAAGTATCCAGTCTAAGGTAGTTTCGTGATTATTGATTTTATTAGTTCTGGTAGGGCTGTTAATGAGTTGTGAGAAGCCATATAGGTTTATATGGGAGGTGGGGTTTGTGCTTTTACAGGTATTCCAATCAATATTTACGTCACCTAGAATAATTGTTTCTTGTGGGAGGTTAGAGGAGAGCCAGTTAAGGGTATTTTCTAGTATGTTAATGTTATTTCCTGGGGGAGATATGTACAAATAATATTTATGGCCTTGCTTTGGTTGAGTAGGAGCTTTAAGCTAATAATTTCAGAACTAGTGTCTGGGGGTAGGTTGAGATTTATATTACTGATTTGAAGGTTAGCTTTATATAGGATAGCCACTCCTCCTTCCTTTTTGGCTAGGCGGTCATGTCTTGTAATGTTGTACCCAGGTGGGGTAATGTCATTGTCTTTAATGTTAGGTTTAAGCCATGTTTCAGATAGGCAAAGTAAGTCAAATTGGTGGATATCTAAGAGGGCGTGGACTTGATGAATTTTGTTGCAAATACTACGTATATTGACATGAGCTACAGTGAGTGAGTTGCCTGGTTTGGTAGGTAAGAGGGTACTAGTTATGGATTGATTAGTGTATCCTAGAGAATATGTATGTTGAGGGCCGGGGTTGGGATGAATGTCTCCATCCAATAGGGCATGGATAAGTATAAAGTGTTTGGGCTGGAGAGGCTTCCAGAAGCAAACTAGTGATTTTTTGGTTTTGAGGTTGTTAAACTTGATATGTACAAGTCTGTGGTATTTGGCTAGTTGGTAGCTTTATCAGCTGCCTGAGCTTCAGCTAACTCAGATTGGTGAGATATCATTTTAATATTTCATATGAAGGATAACATCCCTGAAATACAATACCCCTCCCCCATACTGTAGATCAGTTTCACTATTTGAACATAAAACTAAACACCACTGTAGGTGATTTAGCACCATTACAGGAGTAGAACCTTCAGCCTCCTGATATTCTTGACATCAGAAGCAAGTGAGAAAATTGGAGAGCCACTGACAGTGTTGAGCCAATGTCTTTTAGTACACTGTTACTCAGTTCCTTTCACAAATGTATATGTTTCATAACCAGTGTAATGGCCTTATCAGTACAGACCTGTTTCAGTCACTGCTGTTTCTTAATACATCTTCCAGTGAATTATCTGCATAAACACATTCCAGAGGATATGAAAAGTAAACCAGTGTAGACCACAATGATATACTTGAAAAAAAGTCACAAAGCAAAACAGAATAGCATAAAATGAACACAATGGTAAAAGAAGGCTGTACACTCCAGGTGGTTCTGCAATAGTTGTTCCTAATATAACATAAGTAGGAAGCATAAAACACACTTTTGATATTCAAATTCAAATCAAAACTTAAATGATGCCATAAAAATATTCCACTTTACATAAATTCTCAAGACATGTACATTTAAATGTAAGTGACCACACTCTATTCATACCAATAATGCAATATTTTTGTTTTTAGTGATTACGTGCACCTTTATTAGCAAAAGAGTTAAATTTGAACATTTCTAATTAAATATTAGTTCAGAAACTAAAACAGTTATTCTTCTTAATTAAATTACATTTCTTCTCTATCTGCCCACATACCTTGCCAAGTATGGCTAGTGGCTCCTGAACTGTAGAGTAAGTGTCCCCCCTGAGCCAAAAGGGTTGGACAGCTTTTATGGTGTGGCTGACTGATGCCACGGTGGACAGTACTATGGCATCTGTATATGGTATGGATGACTAATGTCATGTTGCTTAGTGCTATGACACCTATATATGGCATGGCTGACTGATGACATGGTGGTTAAGTCTAAAGCATCAGTTTATGGCATGGATAACTGATGCTACTGTGGTTAGCACTATGGCATCTGTATATGGTAGGGGTGTCCAACAGATCACCGTAGGGACACAATCTGGCCAACTAAATGATTTTATCTGGCCTTCAGTACTTCCTGCAACAGATACATGTTAGACAAGGTGTTGTCTCTGCTAAAACCTTGACAAAAATGGCAAGTGGCCCCTTAGCCAAAAAGTGTAGTAGACTGCAATACTTGGTGTGGCTAACTGATGCCATGATGTTTGGCTCTATGGTACCTGTATATGGTATGGCTGACTGTTGCCATGGTGATTAATGCTATGGTATCTTTATATGGTATGGCTGACTGCTGCCATGGTGGTTAATGCTATGGCATCTTTATATGATGTGACTGACTGATGCCATGGTAGTTAGCACTATGTCATCTGTATATGGTATGGCTGACAGATGTCATGGTTGTTAGCACTATGGCATATGTATATGGTATGGTTGAGGGATACCATGGTGGTTAACACAATGGCATCTGTATATGGTATGACTGATGCCATAGTGGTTAGCACTATGGCATCTATATATGGTATGGCTGCCTGACATTGATTCCACCCTCTTAGCACAAAAAAGTGGACCAAACCAAATATAATGGGGGGGGGCAAAGCCTCAAAAACAGGGACAAATTTTAAATATTGCTTTTATAAACTCAAAAAAATTACTAGAACAAAATGTATTGTGTTGCCATGCATTTTATGAAGGATATGAAATTTAAAACTCAAATGACTGTCATTATTTAGTGAACTCAGTCCTCACTGATTTGCCACAAAAATCCAGAAAATCACAAATTTTATGAGGGACAGACCAAATATATGAGGCAAAAATCTGTACAGTTGAGAGGTATGCTGCCTGATGATGTGGTAATCACTATGGAATCACTATATGGTATGGATGACTGATGTCATGGTGGCAAGCACTATGGCATCTGTATGTGACATGTTTGATGCCATGCTGGTTAGCAGTATGGCATCTGTATATGGTGTGGCTATGGCTGGTGGTTAGTGCTATGACATCTGTATAAGGTATGACTGACTGATGCCATGTGGTTAATGTTATGGCATCTTTGTACGTTGTGGCTGACTGATGCCATCATGGATAGCACTATGGCATCTGTATACTGTACGGCTGACGGATGCCATGGTGATTAAAACTATGGCATCAGTATATGGAATGGCTGACTCATGCCATGCTGATTAACACTATGGCATCTGTACATGGCATGACTGACTCATGCCATGGTAGTTAGCACTATGGCATCTGTATATGATATGGCTGAACGATGCTATGGTTGTTAACATTATGGCATCTGCATATGATTTTGCTGAGTGATGCCATGCTGGTTAGCACTATAGCATCTCTGCATGGTGAGACTGACTGATGCCATGATGGTTAGTGATATGGTATGTGTAGAAGAAACTGCCAGGAACCACCATGAATAAATAAAACGATTTTATTGAACGAGCGCTTTCACGCACACACAGGTGCGCTTCATCAGGTTACAAAATCACATAAAACCATTGCAGTTTATATACAAAAATCATATCAATTAAATAATTAATCAGTCAATCAGTAGCTATCTAATTCAGACAATATTCAATCCACATTTAAAAAGGCAGGTATAACAATCTGCTTAGTATAGACTCCATATATATAGCTTTTGCGTCTATACTAAGACACATAAATTCAATCATCCGAAACATATTCACAAAATAATGCCAGTAATATATCTGTCCAATAACTCCAAGGACTATTATATGGCTAATGAACCAAAATGTTTTTTAAAAAGCCGCTTAGGCATTCCATTCCTTATTAAAAGTTCAAAGACACAAAATGCCTCATACTGCTTCCGGTAACAAATCTAAGTCAGTATCTGCTAATAACAATTTAGCAACGGAGCAAATATGTAGCATATGAATTATTACCTTTGCATATTAGCCCCGTTGTAAACCTTTTTATTTATTTAGCCAAGACTTACACTAGCCAGGCATAAAGGTACTATTTAGCAGAAACATTAACCATTGTAATGAAACATTACTACTACTGGCATCCTAGCTGTCCTTTTTTAAAAAATATGTACATTGTAATTGATCAAAAATTATGTTAGCCAAAATATATATGTTCCGGTTTGTAAAACAGATCTTTAAAGCCATTTACCCATCATGTGAGCATAGATATTTTTTAAGATATCTGAAAGATATCCAAAAATATATATAAAATATATAAAGCTCTAGCCCAATATCAACAACCTAATGTTGATCCTTATGCATAAACGCATATAGGCATTTCTATTAAAAGAGCCATCACAATGCATCACATTAAAAACGTGATCACTCAAGCATACCCATTCATAATTATATTTACATCTATATACAATTCGTGGTTCTCATAATATTTATATCAGGTGATATTATTTAAACTGTTCTTAAACATAATGTTTCATGGTGGTAGTCATTTCATTGCCACAATGATATCAAAGTGTTAATGAATTATCAATAATATTAGATAGACTAAAGCCAATATTAGTTCAAGTTGAGTGTCTCATAAAATTGGCAAGCTTACCAATCATATCATGGGCAGTGAGTATCAAAAGATTCAGAAGATTTTTTGGAAGGTATGAATATAAAGGTGACCCATAAAACATAACCATTATTAAGACACCAGAATTACTTGTTAGACATTCCAATACCATAAGCCCGGGTAAAATATGTCCAATATATTATGGACATTTTTATAACAGCCTATATGGGAGGTATAAGATGTAAATAAGGATGGAGGCCAAAACGATTTGAGTGATGTAACAATAACTCAAGATGCTCCTAAGAGGGCAGGGCGAATGCTAACCACTGTATTTAATCCAGGTGGAATGTGGGCTTTCATTCTCAGTATCCATCTCAATTCAAACATTTCAATAGTACCTACATGATCTCCTTCTCTCTTATTCGGGTTTACCACTTGTAGGACCAGAAAACTAAAACTATGTTGAGGCCTATCATGGCAATGTATAGCTAAGGCATTAGTAAGATTGATCCTTCTAATATCATAGACATGATTATAGATACGGTCCCTAAGTCGACGCGATGTCATCCCTACATAATATGCATCACATTGATTGCAGACTGCAAGATAGATGACGTTCTGCGTATTGCAAGTAGCATAAAAAGTAGGTTTGAAATCACTAATGCTTAAGATGTTAGGACTTTGAATTTTATTAATGTATTTACATAATGAGCACCTGCCACATGCATAGGTGCCTGTTTTTATGTTAGCCCTTAAGTCAACAGAAACCGTATCTAACCTTTCCTTACAAAGCAGTCTTTTTAAATTTAAACAGTTAGTAAATCTAAATACAGGTTTCTTCCCCACTAGTTGTGAGAGAGTAGGATCTAGGTGCAGAATCTTCCAATTTCCCTTGATAATTTTAGTTAATTGCTCAACATCATTAGTGTATTTAATTCCGTATGTTAAGTCTTTGATATGGTATGTGTATATGGTATGGCTGACTGATGATTGTTAGTACTAGGGCACCTATATATGATATTGCTGACTGATGCCATGCTGATTAGCACAATAGCATCTCTACATGGTGTGGCTGACTCTTGCCATGGTAATAAGCACTATGGTATGTTTATGGTGTGACTGACTGATGCTATAGTGATTAGGGCATGGCATTTGTTTATTGCATGGCTGACTGATGCCATGGTAGGTAGCACTGTGGCATCTGTATTTGGTATGTCTAACTGACTCAGTGGTGGTCACTATGATGTCATCTGTATATAGTATGGCTTACTGATGTGGTGGTGGTAAGCACTATGTCATTTGTATCTGATATGTCTGACTGATTCAGTCATGGTCAGCATGATGCCATCTGTATATAGTGTGGCTTACTGATGTCATGGTAGTTAGCACTGTGGTATCTGTATATGATGTGGCTAAATGATGCAGTGTTGGTTAACACTATGGCATCTCTAGATGGTGTGCTTTACTGATGCTGTGATGGTTAGCCCTATAGCATCTGTATATTATTTGGCTGACTCATGCAGTGGTGGTTAGCACTATGGCATCTGTGGTAGGGCTGACTGATGCCAAAGTTATTAGTACTACTAAATCTGCATATGGTATGGCTGACTGATGCTATGCTGGTTAGCAGTATAGCAGATGTATGTGGTGTAGCTGACTGATACCATTGTGGTTAGTGCTATGGCATCT
The DNA here is from genome assembly GCF_019279795.1 of Protopterus annectens. Classification (NCBI taxonomy): domain Eukaryota; kingdom Metazoa; phylum Chordata; order Ceratodontiformes; family Protopteridae; genus Protopterus; species Protopterus annectens. The sequence goes on from NC_056749.1 coordinate 367,701,935, forward strand.
TTATATGGTATGGTTGACTGATGCCGTGATGGTTAGGATTTTGTAATTCTTATATGGTATGGCTGACTGATGCCATGGTGGTTAGTAATATGGCATCTGTATATGGTGTGGCTGACTGATGCTATGGTAGTAAGTACTATGGTATCTGTTTACAGTGGGTATTGTAATACCCAGAGAGTAGTCTATCTCGCCACTTGCATATCCTGTTCAGCTTACTACATAGGTAAAACTGAAAGGAAGTTTAAAACCAGGATATATGAGCATTTATACAAGATTAAAGAGAAAGACATGAACAATGCTTTGAGTAGACACACTTGTGAGAAAGGAATCAATCACAGTTTTAGGTTTGCTATTATTGACCAAATTAGTATTGGTAGCAGTGAAGGCAACTGGAAGAATAGACTATCAGCATTGGAAAGTAGATGGCAGATCCTATGTGACGCAACAACTTACCCTGGATTAAATGATTTTATAAGTATAAAACCCTTCCTACAGTTAAATATGTGAACACTTTTTAAGCCAACCTTTTATGTCAACTCTATAAGTCAACCTTGTATTTTTAGTATTTTTGGAGTTTTGAACTGGAGTTTAGAATGTTACTTCAATACACATTTTGGAAGTGAGCATGCATTTATTCATATACTTACATATCCACTTATTTATGTATTTACATATTCACATATTTATATATTTATATTTATACATTTATACATTTACATATTTATTCATTATTTATACAATCATCCACTTATTTATTATTAACAATTATTAATTATTATTTTTTATATTTTTTAATGATGCATATGTCGTTACATAACATTAACATTATGCTATTCATTTAGCAATACATTCAAGTACTACTCAAAGTACTTTTCACAGAAGCATAGTTTTTAATATATTCAACATATTTTGCTTCCCCCATCCTTGTTTAACGGGTCATATTACACTCTTTCTTTTTATTCTAGGAACCTTATTACTCTGTACCATAACATTCCATATTTTTTATATACTAGTTATTTACATATTTATGTTACATACCTTGTCGATGGCTGAAATTTTAGAAGTATATGTAGGTTGACAACTTTTATGTATGTCTTATTCAGCACTTTTTCTATTATACATACACACAGTTGTATTTAACATATTTTTAGGTTTTATTATATTTCATTGCATTTAATTTAGTTTTAAATCACTGTATTTGGTGAAGTCACAGCAGTACACACATAGACAGTTTTTATTTACTTGTGGATGATCATTGCTGATGACTATTGTTATACTGTGTTTTGGTTTGCCACCAATGTATAGTATTGCATGGATTGTCCTCTGAATGTTTCATGTATTTTTTATGAATTCTTGAGATCCTGGGTCTTGCTTATGGATGTTCGATGTATAAACTCTTATTGATGGATGCAATCTCGAACTCGTTTATTTTGGAGTGTGGTTCTTTAAGGAACATCATGGGGTCATGTGATCACTGTGGCCAAAACCTGTTTAAATAGGGTTGTTATAATTGTAAATATGGTTCTGAGGAAGTCTGATGTGTTGCAGACGAAAGCGCTTAACCATATGTTTTGTGCTCTGTGTTACACTTTTTTGTATGAAATAAATTGAAGATTTCAGTTCTTTGGCTGTCCGAGCTTTTGTGGATACGTGGTGCTGGCAACATCATTGGATCTGTTTACAGTGTGGCTGACTGATGCTACAGTGGTTAGGGCATGGCATTTGTTTACAGCATGTCTGACTGATGCCATGGGAGTTAGCATTATGACATCTGTATAAGGCATGACTGATGCCATGATAATTAGCACTATGGTATTTTATGTGGCATGGGTAACTGGTGCCATGCTGGTTAGCTCTATGGCATCTATACATGGTATGGCTGACTGATGCCAAGGTTATTAGTACTACTTAATCTGTATATGGTATGTCTGACTGATGTTATGCTGGATAGCAGTGTATATATGACTGATAAAATGGTGGTTTGTGCTATGCCATCTTTATATGGTATGGTTGACTGATGCCATGATGGTTAGGATTTTGTAAACTTTATATGGTATGGCTGACTGATGCTTTTGTGGTTAACAATACTGCTGACTGATACGATGGTAGTTAGCACTATGGCATCTGTATATATATATATATATATATATATATATATATATATGTATAGTGGCTTACTGATGCCATGTTGGTTAGCACTATGGCATCTGCATATGATATGGATAACTGATGCTATGGTGGTTAGTGGTATGTCATCTGTATATGGAAAGGGTTTCCTACAAGTGGCTCTAAGGCCACAATCCAGCCCACCACAGCATTTTATCTGCCCTCAGTATGTCCTGCAACAAACAGTTTTATATTGACAGATACATGTTAGACATTGGTAATGTGACCTCTAAACCTTGCCACATACCTTTAGTAGCCTCTGAACTGTATGGTAAGAGTCTCCTGAAATAAAAAACTTGGACAGCCCTGGATGGAATGTGTGACTGATGCTATGGCATCTGTATATTGCATGGCTGACTGATGCTGTGGTGGTTAGTGCTATGGCATCTATATATGGTATGGCTGACTGATGCTGTGGTGGTGATCACTATGGAATCAGTTTATGGTATGCTTGACTGATGCCATGGTGACAAACACAATGGCATCTGTATGTGACATGTTTGATGCCATGCTGGTTAGCAGTATGGCATCTGTATATGGTGTGGCTGTGGCTGGTGGTTAGTGTTATGACATCTGTATAAGATATGACTGACTGATGCCATGTGGTTAATGTTATGGCATCTGTGTATGTTGTGGCTGACTGATGCCATAGTGGTCATCACTGTGGCATCTGTATATTGTGTGGCTGACTGATGCCATGGTGGTTAGCACTACGGTAAATGTATATTGCATGAGTGACTGATGCCATGTTGGTTAGCACTATGTCATCTATGGCATCTGTATATTGAATGGGTGACTAATGCCATGGTGGTTAGTACTATGTCATCAGTTTATGACATGGATGACTGCAGAAAAAAACAACCCCCTGCACGTATGGCAACTGCACGGCCTGAATATCAATATGAGAAGCAGCAATGTAAGCCAGCAAACTCTGACGCTGAACAAATCCAATATTTATTAAATGTCAGCCATAAAAAGGAAAAAACAGACCAGTTTCAGCTAATATAGTTACATAGCCTTCCTCAGTGTTGTATTCTATGTAGCTTCTCATATGGATGACTGCAGACATGGTGGTTAGCACTATGGCATGGCTGACTGATGCTTCGGTGGTTAGGTCTATGGAATCTGCCAATGGTATGGCTGACTGATGCCATGGTTGTTAGCACTGTGGCACATGCACATGATATTGCTGAGTGATGGCGTGCTGGTTAGCACTATGGCATCTCTACATGGTATGGCTCACTGATGCTATGGTGGCTAGTGATATGGTATCTGTATATGGCATGACTGACTGATGCTGTGGTGCTTAACATTATGGCATCCATATATGGTGTGGCTGACTGATGCCATGGTGGTTAGCACTATGGCATCTGTATATTGAATGGCTGAGTGATGGCATGCTGGTTAGCACTATGTCATCTGTATATGGTAATGCTGACTTGATGCCATGGTGGTCAGCAGTATGCGATTTTTATATGGTATGTCTGACTGATGCCATGGTGTTTAGCATTATGGTATCTGTATATGTTATGGCTGACTGATGATGTTTTGGTTAGCACTATGCTATCTGTATATTATGTGGCTGACTGATGCCATAGTGACTTGCATTATGCCATCTGTATACTGTGTGGCTCACTGATGCCATGGTGATTTAGCACTATGACATGTCTAAATGGTATTGCTGACTGGTTCATAGTTTAAAGGTAGACTAGTTCTGCAAAACTGAAAAAAAAAAGAAACTAAAGCCCTTGTGACTTGAGCAGGGGTTAACTCCCCTACACTTCCTCTGGAGGGGGGTTACAACTGACCAACTTACATTAATAAAACATTACTATCAGAGCACACAACATTTGTGAAAATAAACAAGTTTCAGTGAAATTGTCTCCTGAAGAAACACATTCAGGTCAACCAGCAGATGACAGTATTTTAACATGTGTTCCCTGTTTGTTTCTTTGATTGTGTGCTTTTTGTTTCAATTTTGCTTGTTTTCATGTTTTTGTGGGGTTTTGTTGAGGTGTCTGTTTCTTTTCAAATTCCAAAGGTAGACTGCTGATGTTGTATTGTTCTGAGATGCACACTCATAAGTGTGTGGTGTGTGTCCAGTGTGATGAATTGGCAATGCATGCAGTAAAACACTAGAGCATAGTTTTAAATCAAGTTTGTCATGACTCCATTCGATTCTTTACAATTATGGAAGCTTCACAATCCAGATATAACCTAGAATCTGACTAGAATTAATAACATTAGCAAACACTAATGAATTTATACACTACTGGAATTACACAACAACTGATGACTTTAGACCCATAGCGTAGAATGAAGAAATAAAGTTCTGGACATAACCAGCGTAATCTTGTGTTTGATTAGCAGTGTTGGCACATGAGTGATTAGATAGGGAAGAATGCACATAAGCATGCAGTGGCACTTCACTAGTCCTAGGGGGAGGGAGGTAGCCAGGTAAGTTGCACATGTATCACCTGATGGTGAAATAGGAGATGCTCACTCATGGCAGGAGTTGTGATGGATGATGCTGTTCACATTACATACACTGATGAGTCATCCAGAGTCATTCAGGGGGGAAAGAAAAGTGGGGATGGCCGTAAGACTCCTTCATTGAACAAGGTAGCTCCTGTGAATCAAACAACCTACCTATGGGGTTGGGTTAGGTGTGGAGGGGAAGTCCACTAGGATAGGATGTATGAAGTACCCTGCAATGTTAGACTCTCAGCTTCTAGGAAATGAATGGACTGATATGGATTCCTAGACTGGAACCAAATGGACAGGATGTCTGGGGTGAAATGGAACAAATGGGTACAGGTGGCAGTGCCACTTGGCCAGGTCTCCTGTATTGCAAAAAGAAATGCTGTACATGGAAAAAATAACCTCTGCTCTACTTCCTCACCCAGCGAGAAATAAATGGGTTAATATAGCTTCCCATGCTGGGACTGAGGGATTGAAAGTTATGGAGTACCCTTGTTCAAGTTCAGGGAAGGCAGACTCTTATTTCCGAAGGTTTGAATGGACGTACATGGAGAAGGTTTCCAGTCGAGCAAAAAAAAAATGCTGTGCATCGAAAAGAGAGAACATAATATAGTTTCATGCACGGGTACAGTAGCTTTATTTTCTATGCTTCAGCCTGAAAAGTTGAAAGGTTGTTCTGTATGTTTGTCACAACAGAAATAACTCAGGAATGTTATTTATTTATATATTTTTGAATTTTTTCAACTGCACATAAATTCATTTTGTTATTTTTGCTGACTTTAATCTGTTTTATCTGCTTTTTTTTCATTTAAATCAAATGTATCACGGTTCACAATTGGCTTCATACCTCTCAATCTCTTAGCACAAGAATTCTGGACAAAGGCAAACTAATGGGAGACAAAGATCCAAACATTGTGACAGATGGTAAATATTGCAGTTATAATTTTAGAAAGTTGCCAGAGTTAAATATTTTGTGCTAACATGCATTTTCTGAAGGCTATATAGTCTGAAACTTGAATGTCTTGTCATTATTTAGTGACTAGAGTTCTCAATGATTTGCCAGAAAAAACACACATTTTTTGAGAAACACACCAAAAATACGAGTCACAAATCTGGACAGTTGGGAGGTGTGATTAGCTTGTTTCTGGCTTAGTCTGAGTGCCATCTTGAGACATTAGTGTTTTTTGTAGTGCAATTATTTTAAAGTGCTGCTGTTTGTAGGTAACCAGTTGATAACTGGTCAAATGTCTGGCTGTATTTCAGTGGTCTTTTACCTTTTACTGTATACTGAGATCAGCTGAGTGTAGCACAGTGGTATTTGTTTCCGACAGTGGTTGCTGTGTGCAAGTGACATTTTCCTTCAGTCTTTACTGCAAAAACCCTTCTTCCTTCATCTTGTGGATGACTGCCTCTAATCTGTTCTGGGCTGTGTGTGTTTGTGTGGCCCTGTGCAGACTTTTAACTAGCTGGGCTAATTGGCTCATTGTTTTTTTCTATATATCGTGTGTGACCATGTATTTTCCTTCCTTTTATTTCCCACTCTTTCTTTTAAATATAAAAACAAAATAGCACGGACAGCATGGAGACACAGCAGACTGCCGCCCCTTCTACTGCCATTCTGCCAGCACTTGGTATCCTAAGGTAGCCTAACAACAGACTCATCATCATCAGCAGCCCTCTTTTTCCTATTTTTTCTACATGGGGTCGAGGTATCATATTAACTGTCGCCAGCTCTCTCAATTCAGTGCCACACTCCTGCCTTCTTCAACACTCATGCCTGACCATCACAGATTTTTCACACATTCAATCCATCTCTTTGCTGGACATCCTCACTTCTTCTTACCCTCTTCCTGTCTGTCCCAAATCTTCCTCACCAGATTGTCTTCTGCTTTTCTGCAAATGTGTCCAAACCACCATAATCTGTTCTCTTTGATCTTTTCTGCAACTGGAGCTACTTTGGCTTCTGCTCTTATGTCCTCATTTCTTCATCTGTTCCACAGTGTGCATCCTACCACCCTTCTCGGGCACTTCATTTCCATCACCTCTAGCTTCTTCAACTGTTCTGCCTTTACTGGTCAGGTTTCTGTACCATACAGTAATACTAGTCACACCACTGTCTTGTATACCTTACTTTTCAGCTTATTTGGCATTCTTCTGCCATAGACTACACCTGATACAATTTGCCAGTTGGCTGCAGCATCTCTGATTCTAACTTTGATCTCTTCATTCAGACTTCCCTTCTCCTCAACCACCCCAACCAGATACTTGAAGCTATTTACCTGTTCCATTATCTTCCCTTCTATCTCTATTCTCAGATCCTTCTGATTTCCTCAGTTTGCTGCCATTACCACCTTATCTTATCATCTTATCTGTGCTAAGTTTCATCCCATGTGCCTTCAGTTTTGCATTCCATTCTCCTATCCTTTGCTGAAGTTCTAGCTCAGAGTTTGCCTGTAATGCCACATCATCTGCATACAGCAACTTTGTTGGTCTGTCCTCTCTGACCTGTTTGCTAATGTAGTCCATCACCAGTATGAACAGCAGTGGGCACAGAGTTGAACCATGTTGTACACCCACTCCCACTGGGAACCCCTCTGTGAGGCCAAACACTGTTCATACTTGAGTCACTGAGTCCTTGTACATAGCCTGCACTAATTCTACCAATGTTTCTTGGATTTCAAACCACCACAGTACTGCCCAGATCAGCTTTTTTGGGACCTTGTCATATGCTTTCTCCAAGTCTAGGAATGCCCAGTTGGACTCTCTCCCCTCATCTCTAGCTTCTTCTCAAGTGTCTGTCTCACTGCAAACATCGGGTCAATTGTGCTGCATCATTATCTAAATCTGAACTGCTCACCTCCCATCTTACATCCTACTACTCTACGTATCTGTTTACTATTCACCCTCTCCAGAACTTTCATGCAATGTGATAGGAGTTTGATGCCTCTGCACTACCCACAGTTGTGGATTTCACCTTTGTTCTTGTACACTGGCATGAGTATGCTTATTTTCCAGTCATTTGGGATATGCCTTTCTCCCCACACTGCTATTAGTACCCTCAAGAGCCATTTCTCCACTATCTCACCCAGCATCTTTATCATATCTGCTGTGACCTCATCTGAGACTGTTGCTTTCCCTGACTTCATTTTCCTTAGTGCTGTTCTTACTTCTTCTAGAGTGAGCTCCTCTTCTTCTCTCATTATATGCTGTTTCTGGGGCAGTGCAGCTTCTGTGGGGTTTTCTTCATTTAGAAGCTGCTGGAAATGCTCCTTCCATCTGCCTTTGATGTCATGTGGACTGGTGAGCAGGTTGTTGCTGGCATCCCTTATGAAGGGTGTCTGACTATATTCTTTATCTTTCTGTCTTTGTCTTGCAACCTGATATAGTTTTTTTTGTCACTTACTGAGTCACTTTCCAGAAGTTTTGTAGAGTGCCTCAGACACCCTATTCTTTGCTATTGCAACTTCTTCCTTAGCTTCTTTGTTAGCTAACCAGTAGTCATTCCTAGCCTGGTCAGTCTTTTCTATGTCCCACTTCTTCCTGGACTCCTTTCTTTTGATGACTTTCTGGACTTCTGCATTCCACTAACAGCTTTCCTTATGTACCTTATTTCCACACCTGGCTCGGCCACATATTTTTTCTGTAGTCCTAACACATGCTGTTTTTAGGGGCTACCATTCTTGTTCAACTCCACCTATTTCCTTCTCTTCTTGGAGTGCTACAGCCCTGAGTAATTCCTAGAACTGTTGCACTTTCTGTCCCATCAGCTTCCAGGTCTTCAGCCTGGTCTCTGTTGACCTTCGAGCCTTCTCTGACCACTGCTTGCAGCTGATTGTGGCAACTAGTGGTTTATGCTGTGGGCCAACTGTTTCAGTGGGGATGACTTTGCAATCATGGCTTCTTCTCCAGTGCCTTTTCCTTACTAGCAGGAAGTCTACCAGAGTTGCATGTTTGCTACTCTTGTATGTGATCTTGTGACTGTCTCTCTTTCTGAACCATGTGTTGGCTACTAGCAAGCCATTTGCCAGACAGAAGTCTAGAATTTCTTCTCCTTCTTTATTCCTATTGCCCCACCCATGTGGACCCAGGCAGTCCTCATATCCTGTTCTGTCTGTCCCGATATGTGCATTCAAGTCATCCATTATCATCACCAATTCATGTTGTCCTAAGGTCCTGCAACTGCTGTCTGAATGCACTCTTTTCCTCACTATCACAACCCTGCTGTGGGGCTTAGGCTGAAATTATGAATATTGCCCTATCATTACACTGGAGTCTGACTGCCATGAGTCGATCATTAATTTGGATGATATCCCCCTCATTGCCTTCTGAAGCCTCTCTCTTACGACAGTTACAACACCATTTCTAGCCTGCCCTCTCCTGAGTAGTAGAGTCTGGATCCCAAGCCAAGTACCTTTGCTGCACTGCCCTTCCATCTCATCTCTTGGATACAGAGGATGTCCAGCCTCCTCCGTATCATCATGTCATCCACTTCCAAGCTGCATCCTGTCAGTGAACCTACATTAAGCGTAGCAATTCTCAGTTCATGTTTGGCAGGTTGGTTGGTTTTATGTCCAGCTTTCACTTAACAGAGCTATCCCAGGTAACCCAGGCTGGGCAACTAGACACCGGCCGGCCAGTAGCTTATTGGCCAAGGGCTGCTGGGCTTTATGGCAGACACACAATGGCCAATAAGGGCACATATACCACTCTCACCATTAGCAAGGGTCCTTGGCATAGGTCGGAGTAGACCGGGTTCCCAACCCACTTATCACTGGTAACTACCCATGCCCATTTTGGCGACATTAGTCAACATGACCGAATCACCTAGAGCCATATTTTTTTTACACTGTCGAGTGGCTAGCCCTGCCATGATATGCAGTCTGTGATCCATGTTCTCTTATCTTGAGGATACTGTCCACCACAGTAGATGCTCAAATTGGTTGGAATGTACAACTCTTCCCCCTGTAGGGCACCAGGTAGAGACTGTGTTGCTGCCCAGAGCTCTATTCATTGGTGAGTTTGAGATGGAAACACTCAGCATGTTTTTCAACATGAGAGAAACCCCATGGAGACACAGGGGGAATGTGCAAACACCTAAAAAGTAATGGTTGGAGGTCAGGATTGAACCTTGTACCTTGTGCATGGGAGGCAAAGACCTTAACCATTATGGCATCTGGTCTCTAACTGACAACTGATTCATGTTCAGTGAAAATAAGCTTGTGCTTAACCTCACAGGTTCTACCTTTGAGCATTGTAAACAAGGCAGATAATTTAGATGTAGCCATCAAGAAATCTCATGCATGCAGTGTGCATCACGTGGTTTCCCCTCCAACACACAAATACAACATTCTCATACTGACAACACCAAACTGTCATATACTGATGCCATAAAAAATCAATTCCAAAGTTTCCTAGAACTCATGAGTGTAGTTAGGAACAAACCCTCATACATCTTCTACATGCATCCCTTCATCAATATATCGCCACAAACATAACACACTAATATCTAACTATTTATTTTTATTTATTTATTTTACATTTGTTAACCGGGGGTGTCTGACTGAGCCGAAAAGGCCCTTTTTCAGCAGAGGCCCGGGGAGAAAATCTCCACATAGAAAAATTACAGATGGGACATGATCAGTATACACACAAATTACAAAAGACATGTTTTTACAGTGGTATGCAGCACATCAACAGTTGCAGTGGAGAGAACAAGCAAAAAAATATTTAAAAATAAAGGTACTTAATAGATTTGTGGTGTACAGCTGAAATTTGGAACATAGGTAGAATACATACATAATACACAGGTACAGTACATACATTGTAGATTAGCCAGTGTTTGTGAGAATAGTTTCAATCTTAATCAAGTACTCTAGGTTTAGTATGTGTACCTTATCCACTTTCACTAGCCTGGGGAGCAATCATGGCACTGCCAACTTTGCTTGAGATGTTGCCTGATGAGGTCTTTAAAGGAGGCTTTGGATGATGTGTTTTGAATGCTAGTGGGGACAGAGTTTCATTTTTTAGGCACTGAACTACTATATAGTGCATCTCCAAAGCTATTGTAGCTGTTGGTGACTTCTAGTAGTAGCCTTTTGGCTGAGTGATGTTGTATTAGGTTTTTGAGGGAAGGACACTTATTGGGGAGGTAACAGAATGACAGAGGCAGAGCTGATTGTATGTTAGGAGGTTGGGCAGTTCAAGCCAGTGGAGCTGTCTCAAAGCAGTACAGTGATGAGTTCTATATGAGCAATTTGCAGCAAAGTGGGCAATTCTGTTATAGCAGGCTTCCATTTTGCTTAGTTCAGTTTTGTTGAGATTAGTCAGAATGGGAGATGCATAGAGTAGGGTGGATAGAAGTTGGGAGCGAGCAATGGCTACTCTTGTGTTGTTGGTAAGAAATGGTTTGATACGGTAGAGTGATCCCAGTTTGGCATGTACTTTTTTAATAGTTAAGTTGAGATGACTTATCAAATTTTAGGTGGGGTCTATGGTTATTCCCAATAGCTTAGCCTGTGCCACTGGAGCAATTGGAGTAGCATTTGTGGAGTAGATAGTGAATTGACTGTTATCAGTGTTTTTGTTAGAACTGGTTATAATCATAAGCTGAGTTTTCTTTGGATTGAGGATAAGTTGGGCTTTGGTTAGGTAGTTTTCAACGTCAGAGAATGCTAGTTGAGTTGTTTGCATGAGGGTGGGAATGTTTTGTGCAGCACAGATTAAGGTAGTGTCATCTGCATACTGAATGATAGATGCATGCTGTGTGGAGGTATGGAGGAAATTTGTGAAGATTGTGAATAGTAGTGGTCCTAAGATAGAATCCTGTGAGACTCCTATAGTTATGGCAGCTGAGGAGAGAGAGAGAATTTTCCCATTTTACAGCTTGGTATTGGTCAGTTAAGTAGCTTTGGAATCAGGTAAGAGTGGAATTTGATAGGTGATACTGGTTTAGTTTGTTTAGCAGGATTTGGTGCGAGACTGTGTCAAATGCTTTGGACATATCCAAAAAAAAGAGTGGACACCTGCCGGTCTTGATTTTTGAGATGGTTTACTGTGTCTGTGAAGCAGAGGAGGGCTGTAGTGGTACTATGGGCAGGTCTGAAACCATGCTGAGTAGGTGACAGGATGTTGCTGTCTAGGAGATATTTTAGCATCTGGGTATGGATGCATTTTTCTAGGATTCTGCCCAGGGGGAGAGTAAAGCAATGGGTCTATAGGTATTAAGTTCAGTGGAGGTCATCTTTATGTATGGGTGTAACATAGGATATTTTCCAGAGTTTGGGCACATAGTTTTCAACAACTGATCTGTTTATGAGAGTGGAGATTGGGATAGCATTAGCATCTGCTGTGAGTTTCAAGAAATAGCTGGGGAGTAGGTTGGCTGCTGTTGATGAGGTTTTTAGTTTGGCGAGCATGTTTTCGATTGAAGTGGTGGAAACTGTTTTGAGGGTAAAGCTTGTATTAATGTTATTTGTGTTGGGGGGGCTAGTGAGGAAGGAAATGTCCTGTGATACTAAGGATAGAATTGAGTTCACAAAGTGGGAGTTGAATTGTGTTTCAATGGGAACTTTAGTGTCAAGGATGGTTGGTTTGGGGGTAGCCTTTTGGGTGGGTTTTAGTAGCTGGTTTACATTTTTCCAAAATTTTTGGGGGTTGTGTTGATATTTAATTGTAATGTTGTGTAGTAGGATTTTCTGTCCAACCGAATGCATTTTTTGCACGGTTGCGCAGTTCTTGGTACTTAGACTTTGTGTTTCTTTGTTTTTTTGATAGTAAAGCCAGGCAGCATCTCTGGAGTTGAAGATTTGTTTGATTTATTTACTGAGCCAGGGGTTTGTAGAGGTTCTAACCTTGATTTTGCGTAATGGAGCGACAGTGTCTAGGTGTTGTAGAAATGTTTTGTTGAAATATGCTACAGTCTGGTCAAGTGGGAGGGTTTTTAAGGGGGTCCAGTCGCAGTTACGGAGTAAAGTATTGAGGATCTCAGTGTTTCTAGTGGATATATAGCTAGTGGTTTTACATATGCTTATTCTACTATGTATAAAGTATACAACAAAAACACATCAGCTTCTGGAAACACCCTAGTAATTCCTGACTCCATTTTTAGAGACACTGACTCATACTCACTAGGCTGGCTGAGGACTGGATTACAATTAGCTCTCTCTCAGGAGCAGTTACTGCTGATATATCAGGGGCTCTCAGATTCCTCTCTCCCTACAAGTATGACTATAACATGATCATAGTCCATGCAGGAGTGGATGTTCTGTCATGGACGCTCATGAACGTCATGCAGAAGGAATTTGCTGAAACTTGATACATATGCTTTAGTCATGCTAACTACTAACTGAGTCCTCGAGAGTGGGGTGGAGGGTTATTAATCTTATGGTTAACTCCTAGTCCTTTAGTGTTTTGCATGACATTTTCTAACATTCCCAACTCTTCTCACTTTCCTGTTTTGATCTCCACACTGAGCAATCTAAACACGAGCATCATCTGGTAAATAAATACCTAGTTTTTCTTGATTTTTTTTTCTATTTGCATTTGATAAGCTGCTGTGACATTTTCTTTTTTGTTATGATGCATTTTAAGTGCTGTTTAACATTTTTGTTTTAGGATACTGTGCATATCATCAGTAGCATTTATTTAGTGCTCCTAATCAAGTGAAGCTGTAGCTGTTACTGTTGCTAGGTAAATTTCCATTTTATTAGTAATGATTGCGCCTGCTGTTAGGTTAATTTCTGGGTTACCAGTGATGATCGTTCCTGTTGTTAGGTTAATTTCCATGTTATCAGTAATGATTGCGCCTGCTGTTAGGTTAATTTCTGGGTTACCAGTGATGATCGTTCCTGCTGTTAGGTTAATTTCCATGTTATCAGTAATGATTGCGCCTGCTGTTAGGTTAATTTCTGGGTTACCAGTGATGATCGTTCCTGCTGTTAGGTTAATTTCCATGTTATCAGTAATGATTGTTCTCAGGGATCTTTTGTTGCTGTAACTGTTGGTAGAAGCACTGTTTAAACTGCAAGTTGTACACCTTGTATTCCCAGCCCTATTTGTGGCATCCTAACTAACTTCTTTATCCAGTCCTAATTGCTTCTACCTACTTTGCCCACTTGCACTCTCCTCTTGTAGAACCTAATTATAATTTTTTGCTGTGTCGCTTGCTATGTATATTTCATTTATACTCTTTTTACCTACATATGCCCGTTTCTTTCATTTTCTATTTCCTGTTTTTAGTTTAGTGATTCTTTCCTGATGGCATTAATCACTACTGGTAGAAGGTTATACCTACTCAACAGGCTCATTACTTTTTGTTTTATTTCTTCAGGTCTTGAAGTCCCTGTGATGGCATGTCCCTTCACATTAAAGGGAATAAACACTTATCTAAGAACTGCTACCTTGGAATTCA
>NC_056749.1:367720990-367775990 GCF_019279795.1 Protopterus annectens
GCAGGATCTAATTCTTCTATACAGTCTCTATTTGATAACATGATGAATTTTAAAAGTATTTCTGGTTTAATATTCAATGGAGAAAAAACTAAAATACTACCTATATATACACGAAAAAATATTCTCATTAGTGATTTTACTAAATATGTACCCAATTCAGGTCAGATAACTTATTTAGGTATAATACTATCTAAAGATATTCAATCTATTATATATAATAATTATAATACCTGTTTTCTTAATATACAAAATCTTTTTAATACCTGGAATAATATGTTTTTACTATGGAGGAGAGACTTACAATTATTAAAATGATAATATTCCCCAAGATTTTATACTTAATACAATCAATAATACTTCCACCTACAAAAATAATTATCAAGAAACTGAACACACTAATGTTAAATTTCTTATGGGCACCTAATAGACCTAGGATTGCATTAAAGAAACATACTAATAGCTGGTCTCAAGGGGTATTTCTTTTCCAGACTTTAATTTATATACTATCTCTTCTATTGTAAATGTTATTACTTTATTAATAGATCAGTCATATGTCACAAAATGGAAAGATTATTGGGAGCTAATTAGTATACACTTCATGAAAATCTCCTTAACACATAAAAATATGATTGTAAATAACTCCATGTTATGGTTACTAAAGGAATTTTGTACTTCACCTATTACACCTAAACATATGGTTTGTTACCCATTAAATATTATTATTAGTTATCGTAATTTTATATTCATGCACCCTAAGTATAGGGAATGGAATTTTATTGTATTTCCTATAATGTATACTCAGGGTATGCTTTTGTCATCTACTTCTGAAGGAACTCATTTAGCTATAGATAATGATCTAAAGTACTGGTATCAGTTGATATCTGATAATAAAGTTAAAAATCTAGATTTCTTAAAACAAGAATTTGATCTAAGAGAAACTTGCTGGTTAGAGGTTCAGACCTTTAGACAACATCTCATTAATAAAATAGATGTAATGTCTATAACTGTTAAAGACTCTATTCCAACACTGATTGATTACTTGATATTAAATTTACAACATAAAGTTTCTGATAAAGGTAAACTTTCATACATACATAAAGTTATCAGACAAGAAACTTTTTACAGTGTAGATTCATACTGGAATTATTTCACTTCTATTAATGGGGACCCACCAAATCAACAAGATAAACAATATATATTGGAATCTGCTTATAGAACTACGTCTTCCATTGTCTGGAGACTTTATACATGGAAATTTTTACATAGATCTTTTTATACACCTTTGATGATGAATAAAATAAATAATAAAGATAATCTATGTAAGAGATGTAATGTAGAAATTAATGCTGACTAGGCTCATATGTTTTATGACTGTATAAAATTGAAAGAATACTGGAAGTCAATTAATGAATTTTGCAGGCTCTTTTACAGATAATTTACTTAATTCTAAATCTCTTATATTATTCAACACACCTGTACCTCAAAGTCTTAAAAAGGTTAAGCTTCCCTTGTTATGGTCTATTCTAGCAGTGGCTAGGAAAATAATAACTAGAAATTGGATTTCAGATACACCTCCTTGGTTCAATGAATTTAAAAATGTTATGAATATAGTGTGCCATATGGAAATAAACACAATTAGGACTAGAACAAATAGAAAAACATCTTATTTCATTGTATGGGATAATTTACAAAATTTGTTAAAAAAATTTTAATTTCAATAGCATGGTATTTTAGATTAATTAATTGATCTGATAGTAGTGGATGTCTTTGTAAATACTTTAGTTGTTTTGTTGAATATTATAATAATACCTATTTTTAATTACTTGTATAAAATTGTTATGATATTTCTCTTATATGTTAAAACAATAAACCTGTTTTGAAAAAAAAGAAACAGTATTGTGCTTATAACCCACAACCACTCACATTCTAATGTTCACAGAACAATTCCAAAATAACAATAACTATTTTAAACACCTCACCATCCTCTATTGTTCCAGTTATAATATCTTCCTTTATTTTCTTCAGTCTCCCTGTTACTTAGACACACAACAGAGCACTTCACCACCAGTTTACTTCCACACTAGTTATACTAGTAAATGCAATACTGTTACTCTTCTCCTTCAACAATATATATATATATATATATATATATATATATATATATATATATATATATATATATATATATATATATATATATATATATATATATATTATATATATATATATATTTGGATCCCCTACACTACACCGACACACCACAAACCCGACAGCCAAAACACCGACACCACAGAAAACCGACAGTCCACATTACTGAACACCATAACACCGACTCACAAGCACACCAAAAACCTTAGAAACCTACACTAAACCTTACATACACAACTATCTATGCACTAACCTTAATCCATACCCTAACCCTAAGATCCGTCACTATCGCACACTTACCTTACCCGCAGCCTAACCCTAAGGTCCATCACTATCGCACACTTACCTTACCTGCACCCTAATGTCCATCACTATCGCATACTTACACAGTTGCGCTCATTTCACATGCTGGTGTTTTCAGCATCAGGATTTCAAACTGTCGGTTATTTCCGTTGTCAGTCTTGGTGTTGTGAATGTTGTTCTTGTGTACTGTCGGTCTACTGAAGTAGACCCATATATATATATATATATATATATATATATATATATATATATATACAAACTCCATAATCTACTGTCTCCTAGTTGCATCATTCCATCACTCTTTCAGTATTGCACAGTTAATCTAGGTTTCCTCCCAATTCTACGTTATACAACAGCAATGAGCCAACCAAAATCTGTACTACACCAGCAGCCCAGACATTTCCAACAAAATTACCCAAACTCTCTAATATCAAATTTTCTGTCCTGTGCAATTCTTAATACAAAACACATTTGCAATAAGCTTGACAAAATCAGTGTCTTTCTGTCTTCAACCTTCCTTGATGTAAATGTCATTACAGAATCTTGGCTCAGAAATCACCACCACAACTTAAACTATTTCTTCAAAGACTATAATTATAAAGTTGATTTGTGCCCTGGTCTTGGTACTGGAGGTGGTAGTATGCTGCATCACAGATCATCTCTTAAAGTGTCTGTAATAGCACAAGCCAAGCTGACCAATGACCATGAACCTAATTGGATTCTTACTAAGCTTCAGTTCAAGGCTACCATCATCTTAGTGTTGCAGTTGTCTATGTCCCCTGCCTTCTGGCAAAATTTTCAGCTCTGATGAATAACATCCTGAGCAACATACCTCCAGACAAACATATAATTATCCTAAATTTCTTAAACCAACTGCACCTTGACATCTCAGAGATTCTTGGCCACCTTAAACTTCTTCAAACGATGACTGTGCCTACCAGACCTGATTTTAAATCACACTACCACTCCCTTCTTGACTTCATAATTCCCTATAACTCCAACATCATCTCCAGTATAATAAATCACCCATCCCCTTCAGTGACCACTACCCTTTAACATTTCTTATAGAGAATCTAAAAATAAAATATTCTTCTAGAATAATCTAGAATTATCTCCTGCAGACCACATTTTCCCCCAGAAATAACTAGAATGAAAGCCCATCTTGCAACAACAGACTGATCCCCAATTCTTAACCTCACTGATCCAAACTCTGCTGCCAACTTATTCTCACAACTTTTAATGGATCTTCAAAACACAGAATTTCCCATAATATGTAGGCTATTTAAGCTTAACAAGACTGATTGGCTTGTAAGAAAATTAAAAAACTCTAAAGCATTTACATGACAACGTTCGGAAAATCAGCTCAAGGGAGCAATATACTAAGTTACAGAACATTACTAAATATGTAGGCATAAAGCTAAGTAGCTCAAATCAAAACAAATCACCCTCCTTCACTCCCCTAAACAGTTCTAGTTGTTGTTGTTTTGTCTTTCGTTTTTTCCAGTTAAGGGATCACCACAGCGGAACTCTGGTCCGCTAATGATTGGCAATAGATTTTTACGAAACGCAGAGGTGCCAGCTCGACACCCAACCTTCAAAGAAGGTACACCCATTTACGCACGCATTTCTTCCGAATAGCTACCCAACCACAGGGAGGACATGCAGACTCCACACAGAAGGCACTCCCAAGCCAAGCCGAGAATCAAATGGGAGAACCTCTTGCTGTGAGGTAACAATGCTACTGCCGTACCACCGCGGCAGTTCCCTAAACAGTTCTAGTGTGAAGTAGATATCCTCCTAAAAAGCTCTCCTCTCTTGGCCACATTCATTGCTATACTCTCACCTTCTGATTTTTCTCAAAGAATTCTCTATTTCTTCCCACACAACAGAACATTATATCTTCTTTCACACAAATTCATCCATATCCTCCAGAATTCATCTCACCCTTCTACTTCTTCAAAATCTGAAGCAAACAAATTATATCACTACCAGAAGAGAGACTTCCACTCTCTTCCTCTGTCCCTAATAAGCTCTGCCAATGGTTTCTCTACCATTGTAGTGATTTCATAGTCACTTACTAAAACACATCTAAAACCTTAGCCTTGCAACCAAAATATATTAACAAATTATATAGTAGAAGGAAGAAACTGTTTAGATTAACTTCTAAGGCCATAATCTGCCATCACAAAGAAATTGAAGGTAGCTGTAAAGATCGGCAAAGCATCCCATGAACACAGGCTAGCTTCTGAGGCCAAAGACAATTATAAACTCCTTGTTTAGCTACATGAGAAAGTTAAGGAATAATTCAAAACATCAGAATGTATCTTGCATTAGAAAGCCAAGGAATAATTCACATTTGAAAGTATCTTGCTCAGAATATGTTCCCAAGTCATGTCACAACACAGTGGTAATGCTGTTCCATAAGGGTGGCCCCACCACTGATCTGGGTATGTACAGACACATTAGTTTTACTAGTCTTGTGTATAACACAATGGAGCACATTATCACTGGCCTCATAAACTAGCAAATGAAAAAAAATTGATCAGGTTCAACCCACAACATTTCAGATTTGTTAAGATTAGGTCTTGTCTGTTATATCTCACTTGTTTGAAAAGTTCACACAGGTGGTGGACAGTGTTCACACTGCAATGTTTTTCACACCATACCACATGACAATATTGCTAATAACCTAATGGCCTTAAAGATCATATGTAAACTGACAAAATCAAAGTAGCCTCCCAGTTTTCATAATTCATTTCCTTAGTAGCTGTTTACCTTGACTGTCTTTCTCTCACTTACGCTTGTATTATCATTTTTCTTTTAAAGGAAGATCACTCCAAAGAATACCCCCATGACCATAACATGCTCCACCCTCATTGATTACTCTGCAGGAAGTTCTGCTTCCTGCTGAAGTGCCACCATCATGTATATGTCAGTAGAGCCCATTACCTAGTCAGCAAGATGGAGAAAGGCATACAGGGAGAGGATTTGTGGCAGTATTACTTCTATCTTTTTGTCTAATCTTCAGTTTGAAGTTTAGTTACATGTTTTTAGTTAATCTGGGCTTCAGATCCCCATGCATTCTGCATTCCTTTTATGTGAAAACAAATATGAAGGCTGCTTCTTTTGCACTGTCACACAAGTATATCATATGCAGCACAAAGTCCATAACTCTTGAGTGTCTCAGATTATGCTTAATGTTACAGAATGCCCCTAATTTTGCCTCATATTTTACCCTGTCCATCCCTCATAAAACGTTTCAATTTTATAACAAATTTCTGATGATTATTGATGGACACTAATGCTAGATATTAGGGTTTCATAGTTTATAGTTCATTTTGACAAATGCATGGAAATGAAAAACCTGTTCCATTAATAAACAGACATACTACACTCAGCCCATGTGTAGCATTAACACAATATTTACTTACTTGCAAAAAAAATCAGAGGAGAGAGACCCAACCGTCTAGTCCAGAAAGTACAGGAAAGATCTAACTTTGTGTCATCAAAGTGACAGGCCTGATGATGCAAAGACAGAAAGCAATACCCTTATACGTCTTTGGAGATTCAATGTTTGCAAGCAGGAAATAACAGTAAAATGAAACAACAGAATATTCAGTAAAACTGGATTTGAAAATTGGGAAGCCATCTGGTCATTCCAGAAGAAAGAAAATACTGCTGGTATGTGCAACAATGGTTATACATGATCTTTAAACAGTGATCCCTATGTGGTACGATGGATTGCAAATTGGTCAAGGACAGACTGCATGTTGTCAGGGATAGTGATGCCTTATCATTTAAAGAGAAGGTGACCTGTGATGCTCCCCATCGTTCCATAACATGTCCCCTTCCCTTTTAGCATTTATTTCTCCGATTTAAACTCCGGCAAAAAAAGATCTCTGGCTGAGTAAGATCATTAATGATTTTAAGTAGAGTGCAAGTGTTAAATCACCCAGTTATACTAATGCCCTTTCAATGAAACTAGCATCTGTTAACTCCTGGTGCACCAAGAAAAGGCTCAGAACTAAATGCTAAGAAATTTAATATCACCTCCCTCAGAAAACAACAAATTCCTACCACCTACTGTATCAATAACACCTCACTTTCCAGTGGGTGAGTAACTAAGGACTTGGACACCTGGGTCAATGGCTGCCTCACCTTTAATCACCATGCAACATCTGTTGTCAGAAAATCCTTCTACATCTCACAATTAATCACAAAGGGTATCTCATAAAAAATAGGGAAGTTACTCTTCGCATGTACTCCACCTTAGTAAGGACCCATTATAGAATATAATTCACTCTTTTACATGTAGCTGACTAAACACATTAAAATAACTCATCAAGACACAGAGAACCCTAACAAAACCAATCTCAGGCCTCAAAAAATCTTAGTTTTTGGGAAAGGCTGGAATCACTTTCCCTGTTTTCTGTGTCATATAGGCTCTACCTGTGCCTTGCTTTCCATGCCCTTAAAGGCACTATTATCTGAGACCTCCTCTTTCTTGATATGTGAAATAGTGCAGTTAACACTAGAACATGACAGCTCAATTTAAATCAGACAATAAACAAAACAAAATGGAGAAATAGTTTTATTGCATAGCACCTCAACTTCTTCTGGAATAGATTCCCCCTGCATGCCATTCAGTGTGAATCCATGTTAGCCTAAAAACATAGCTTAGACAAATGAATGGCTGCCCTAAAATATACTCCATGACTTACAGGCCTTGTTCTCCTTGAAAAGGTTAGTTGAGCCTGAGGGTAGTCAATTGGCAAATAATTCATGACTTTTGGTCAAATAGCCTTATATTTCCTACAATTCCTAAACAAACTACACTAATGTATCACTTAGTTTGATTTGCCACTTGTTTGTTGCTTTCATACTGTGTTTATTACTTTGTATTGATCTTTTGTTTCACTGATGTCATGAAAAATCCATCTTTACTGAATCTGACTTTCATGCAGTACCCTAAATTCAATAATAATTTGTGTTTTTCTGACAGAAAGAGATACAGCTTAATGGATTTCTTCAGTTTTCTTCAAAATGTTTGGCATAGTGTGTGTGTGTGTGTGTGTGTGTGTGTGTGTGTGTGTGTGTGTGTGTAAAAGGGAACCTAACTTTAGATTGACTGCACAATTTGTCAATTTACAGTAAACTGACCCCTGAAAACAATATGCATCGATCAGCAGAGGATTGCAAAACAAATGAAACAAATGCTTTTGGTAGGGGTGGCAAGCTCCTGCTGCTCCCAAACACTCTCTGCTAAATATATTTACCAGCTCTGAGATCACACTACAGTAGGGGAAGGGCATATTCCATGATCTTTACAGTACTGCCATCTCATGGTGAAAAAGCTGATAATTTGTGATCAGCTATTTTTGATCAGCTGTACTGGCTTTTTCACTCTTTGTTGAAAAGCATTTCAGTGTAAGACTCTGCTGCCATATCTATCTATCTATCTATCTATCTATCTATCTATCTATCTATCTATCTATCTATCTACCAATACTTTGCTAGAACTGGTTCACATTATATTAGCTTTCTGTATTATTGTCTGTAAACAGATATGTTCTATATTCATTCATTCACAATCTCTTTTCCCATTTTTTGCACACGGGGTCAAAATGTTACATTAACAGTGACAATTCTCTAGAGCCAATGTTCACATTTGTTGTATGTGCTGTATCTTAACGTGATTCTAGCCATAGGCTTACAAAGGTCATTTGTGTAGTACTTCATGCATATTTTCAGCTATAATTGTTGAACCAAAACTATCTGACCTAGTTACATTTCAGAAGATTAGAGATGGGATGCTGAATGATTCCTTTGACTTATTGAAATTGTATTTTCCGGGTATGAATGCAAAATAGAATTGTTATGATACACCTTTAATTTTCCTTCTTTAAACAGTGAGATTTGAACTGAATCTGAGAGATTACAATTATGACTGTGTTATATTTGGAAATGAGTGCTTACAATGCAATATGCTTAATGACAGTAATGTGTTATTTTAACAATCTTGTTGGTATCTTAAAAAATGAGATACACACATTTAGGTCTGGCAATATTTTGAGTGCTACATAGATTTTTGGCATTCACTGAATGAATTTTCAGGCATCAATAAGGGCCAGTTATTATCAGTATAAATCCACAGAAGTAAGGCCTCTCTTTTTATGACATTTTGCATATGATTCTTCCCCTCCCATTACTTAATTTTATTAATTTAAAATTAAGTAATTCAAAAATGTTGGCAGTTATGCTATGTGCAACCAAATCAACTATTAAATAATCTGAGAAGAATATTCATTTAAGTTAAATTAACACAATGTCTTAAAATTGAAGGAAGAGGGGAATACATGCCTGAATGCTTAGCGATTAATTTTGAATCCAGATATCCTATTTGCAACAGAGGCCTGCTTAAAACCTAATATAAAAGTCACAGAAATACTATCCCAGGTACATCATCATCAGTCTGGAAAGAATACACTAAAGAACAGGTGTAATAGGCCTACTCTTCCTAAATACCTTTAAAGTAACCTCCTGCTCAAAGATAATCCCCAAATTTGATAAAGATGAAATACTTCTCTCTTTCCTAAAACTTAATGTATCTAAGAGTATACTTATTTATTTAGTTCAGTTTGATAACTGGGGAAGTCCACTGGGCCTCGAAGAACCCATTTTCAGTGGAGGCCTGGGGAGAAAAGCTCTAATGAACAGTTACAGAGAAGTAGAATACACAATCAATTGTTGAGAATATGCAGCATACAATAATATAATTTGGTAACATACAATCAATTTGGCATGCAATACAATAATATGACATTTTTGATACAAACTATGATAAGTATATGTGATTTAAAAAACATCTTTTTCATCATTTTTTATTTATTTCTTTATTGGTAAGTTAAAGTAATAGTTGAGTAAGAGAGATGATTGGGTGCAATAGGTGACTGTCATATTAGGGTATAGTGGGGTGATTATAGAAGTAGTAGTTACAGAGAGAGTGGAGAGGTTGATGGCTAGGGGGGAAATTAAATTGGGGCGTGTGGTATATCCATTTAGTAGTAAGATAGGAGAACAAGAAATATTTGAATTTAGTGTGGTTCTATGTACTGTGAAGAGTGGAAGGAATAGAGTTCCATAGTTTAGAAATGGAGTAGGAAAGTAGGAGGAGGCCTGGGGGTCAAGATGGTTTGTGGATCTGTAGGAGGTTTTGGTTTTCTGATCTGAGTGACCGGTTAGGGATGTAGGGGCTTAGTGCGGTAGAGAGTGAGGGGCAGCTAGTAGGTTTGTGGATGAGCTTGTGGGCATTAGTGAGTTTAAGCAAGGTCAAGTAATTGGAAAGTTTGAGCCACTGAAGAATATGCAGAGAGTGGCAGTGGTGGGAGGCGTTTTGAATTGGTAGCGAATTTGCTTATTTTATTATAGCATGAGTTGAGCTTGGCTTGTAGACTGAGTCAGAGATTGTTTAATAGAGCGGTGCCATACATAAGAGAGGGAGAAGGTAGGAAGATGGTAGGGTTTTTCTGGTGGAGTGAGAGAGGTAGCGATTATGCCTGTATAATAGTCCTACTTTTTGGTGATTTTTTTAATGGTGGATTGCATAGGGGTGTAAAATTTTAGATGCTCGTCAATGATAATTGCCAAGGAGTTTGGTATTAGATACGATTTTTATTGGGGTGTTATTGGTACTGAGTAATAAGAAAGAGTTTTTGTCTATTGGGGAGTTTCTAGAGGGGGAAAAGATAATCAGTTTTGTTTTGTTAGCATTAAGGGCAAGATGGTTGTTTTTCATCCAGGATTCTGTTTTAGAGAAAGCTGACTGAGTTTAAGGAGTAGGTTGGAGGGGATGTAAGCAGAGCAGATGATAGCTGATGTCATCTGCATATTGGATTATTGATGAGTCAGGGATGGCAAGGTTAAAATTGCTAATAAATACATTGAAGAGTAGTGGTCCTACAACAGAACCTTGAGGGACTCCGGTGAGGGTGTGTTGAAAGGTGGAGGTTGAGGATTTCCATTGAATTGCTTATTGACATTCAGAGATGTAGCTTGAGAACCATGCTAAGGTGGAAGAGAAAAGGTTGAGAGCTGAGTTAAGAGCAGTGGGTGGGAGATGATGTTGAAAGTCTTGGATAAGTCTAGGAATAGGGAAGATACAAGTTTACCAGAGTGGTGAGCTAACTCTTTGGTTTTGAGAAGGGCAGTCATGGTACTGTGGCCAGGGCAGAAGCCATTTTAAGTATGGGTAAGAAAATTGTTTTGGGAAAGATATGACATGAGTTGAGTAGGGACACATTTCTCCAGGATTTTTGAAAGATGGAAAGAATAGCTATAGGTCTGAATTTGGAGGTGTCAATGTGTTTGCCTCCTTTATGTAGTGGGATGATGTATGCTTGGCATCAGATGGAAAGGACATATGCTTCTTGGATGGATCTGTTGATTAAGATGGAAATAGGATGGGCTATACTGTTAGCAGATAGTTTTAGGAAGGTTGCAGGGAGACTGTCGGGTGTGTTCCGGCAAGGTTTTAGTTGTAGTAGTAGTTTTTTATATTACAGGTAGGAATGGGTTCAAGGTTGAAGGGGGAAGGAGGAGAGTCAGTGGTTGGAGGGTTGGGGGGCTCAAGGAGTTGATGTTTTGGGGGTGAGGAAAAGAAGAGTATAGTTTGGCTATGCAATCTATGAATAAGGAGTTAAATTAAGTGGCAATGTCGAGGTCAGCGAGGTATGGGTTTATTGCAGGGGCTCTCTTTGTTACCAGGGTGGAGGAGGGAGGAGATGGAGGCCCAGAACTTTTTAGGGTTGGTTGAGTGGTTGGTTTGAAGTTTGAAATAATATTATTTACAATCTCTGGTTATAAGTTGCATCACTGTGGTATATATCACCCCGGACAAAACATTCCTATACTAGAAGGAATAAGTGTGTGGTTTGAAGTTTGAAATAGCATAATTTACGATCTCTGGTTATAAGTTGCATCACTGTGCCATATATCACCCTAGGCAAAACATTCCTATACTAGAAGGAATAAGTGGTTGGTCTGAAGTTTGAAATAGTATCATTTACAATCTCTGGTTATAAGTTGCATCACTGGGCTATATATCACCCTGGACAAAACATTCCTATACTAGAAGGAATACGTGGTTGGTTTGAAGTTTGAAATAGTATAATTTATGATCTCTGGTTATAAGTTGCATCACTGTGCTATATATCAGCTTGGGCAAAACATTCCTATACTAGAAGGAATACTATCCTGGATATCAAAATCAATCAGCAATGAAACCATCATTCTCAATGATGTCAATATCGACTGGCAGACTATCAACAACTAGCCCAATTAATAACTTGAACCTCTATGGAATCATGCAACCTATAAATACACCAACAATATATAGCAACAATAACACCTAACAATCCATTTTTGACTGGATTCTGGTCAGTAGCCCATCTAACTTTACTTCTTCAGGAACACCCCAGACACCCTAAGTGGCCACCTGCCAGCTTATACCCATAGGACTCTCTCTCAATTAACAAATTAACACAAGCTCAAAACTACCTGTCATCCCTCAAAAGTCACCCAAGAGTCTTTCTTTGAGTATCCGAAAGCTATAAACTTGCCCATTCTAAAAAAATCCCAATAATGAAGAAGTAGAACATTTTAATGCAGTATTTCTGAACATCCTTAACCCTTTAGTACCCCAGTGTACAAAAAGAATTAAAAATAGCCATGTCCCATGGCTCACCAAGTCATGCATGCTCCTTATGAAAGACAGAGACAGAGCATGGCTTACCTGGCAAAAGAACAAAAATGAAAAAAATTTACAATTATTCAGACAACTAAGCATCCAAGTCAAAAACAAGTTACCAGGCAGAAACATTTATGTTTCACACATACACAAAGCCAGCCATTAAAATGACCATAAAAATTTCTTGTCATCCATATCCTTTTTTAGCTCAGGAATCAAAAAGGATCCCAAGACATGCCCCCTCTTCAAACAGCCACCAAATTTAACACATACTTCAATGAATGCATAACCAACTTAATCTTAATGCCCTCTAATACCTAACATCTTCACCATTAAACTCTCCCCATCTCTGACCCTAGCACACCTCCTTCAGATTTCTCACCTAACAACCATCACTACAGTGCTCTCACACCTGAGTCCACTTCACCTTTCATCCTGTTCCTGTAAGTTTAGTAAAATATTATTACATTAACAGAAATCTTGCTCAACCTCATCTGATAACCTTCCACCACAGTTTCTAAATATAGCTGCAGAAGCAATAGCATATCCATTAAGCATCCTCATTAATAGATCCAATGCAGAATCCAATGACCCTAGCTTATGGGAAATGTAACATATTATCCCTTTACATAAAGAAGGTAAATCCACTAAAATAAACTTTTGTCACATAGCCATCTTGTCTCCCCACTCAAAACTCCAAGAAAAATGTATACACCAACAACTTCCCTAGTACCTCTTACAAAATAAGCTAACCACCAGTATTCAACAGGGCTTTCAGCAAGACCCCAGGACATCAACTGCCTTACTATCATTCATGAATATTGACAATAAAGCTTTTGTCTCGGGCAAACTTGTATCAGCAGTATTTCTAGATCTGACAAAAATATTTTGACATGTTGTCTCATTCTAAACTCCTTACTCAGCTTTCCACTCTTAAACTGTCATCCCCATTAATTCAATGGTTCTCTAGCTACTGAGCAAACAGACAGCAAGCAGTAAGATGGCAAGGCTCCATCTCACCATACCTTCATACTTATGCAGCTGTGCCACAAGGATCCATCCTTTGTCCTTTACTCTTTAATATTTTTATCAAGAACCTGCAAGTATCTTCTTGCCAATGCACACTAATTCGATATGCAGATGACTCCACAATCATCTGTTCTTCTACCAGCCTAACACGCCTTCAGCAAATAACCCCAAAATTCTTTACTTCTATTGAAACATGTTTTACAAATGTTCAACTCCAACTCAGTCCCAATAAAACCAAGTTCTTCATCTTTACCACCAAATCACATTCTCTCTCCCAATAAAACAATGCTCAAGATCTATTCCTGAAAACAATGACATTGAATTAGGCACCATACCAAACTTTTAGGAGTCATAATTGATGATAATCTTAAGTTTGACGTTCATGTCCAAAGTAGTATTAAGAAAACTCACCAAAAACTAGGCAAGCTATACAGAAACAAATGATTCCTAAGCACATCAACCAAAGTTACTCTAGCCAGAACCTATCTATTGGCCTCTGTACTTTATGGGGCCTCAATTCTAACAAACTTACAATCTTCCACAAAACTAAACTTGGCAGCTGCTATAACAAAATGATCATGTCCGCAACTAATGCAACTTCCATCACTAATCAGTGTAACGTATTACTTTCCCTTTACTGGCTTGAACCTTCCCTCTACCTTGCTACCTTGAACAAGTAAGTGAACTAACAAACAGGCTACAGGTGAACCATTCAACAAACTGCACCTAAGATATTAGAGAAGCTGATTTTATTAAGTGCTTGACACTTCATTAAATACTGAATAAAATACAAATCATGTGCTCACAACCAACCAGTCACACTACGTACAACTAGTGTGATTTTTAAGGGTTACAAATGATGTAGCCAAGTGCTTAGTGTGGCTGGTTGGTTGTGAGCACATGATTTGTATTTTATTCAGTATTTAATGAAGTGTCAATAATTTGGTATTATCTGAAGTCGTCCTAAAAATGAGCAGGATGAAAAGCGTTTAATAAAATCAGCTTCTCTAATATCTTCGGTGCAGTTTGTTGAACAGTTCGCCTGCCTCCTGTTTGTTAGTTCTTTTGTTTTCATTGTTCACTTGAACATGCAACTGCACATAACATTATTTACAAACCATTAACTTGCTTAGCCCTATGCCCCTTAATCAACTTATATGGCCCAAGCAGAACTCTCATATCAGAGGATAAACTCCTCAAAATATATCAATCAACCAGATCATCCAGCCAAAACCCATACTCCTACTCAGCAACAAAAAATTGCAATACTCTACTAGAAAGCTATTAGAATTATCCCTAACCTACCTCCTTCAAAAGCTCAATAAAAGAGGACATAACCAAATCCTAGATTTACTCACTCTATTCCACCCACCCCTCCTTAATTTTTTATTGCTTCCATATCCATATCCTACTTCTCCCCTACTTCAGCTGTCATTAAATTTATTATACTATTTCACCCATCTCATATTCTTTCAATCTACAGACCCATATTCTGTCTTCCTATCCTTTCCTCCTAATCCTACTTTTTACTTCTGTTCCAATAACTCTGATATACAGACATTACCTACTTCTTTTATATCTGAGGATACCTTAGCTTGCAATTTTTTTCATATAATCTCTTTTCAATTTTGTTTTACCTCCTTTTCTTCTCTTTTTGCTTTCAACTTTTATTCCCACACCATTTCAAACCACATAATGTCTTATGTCTTATATAAAATGTTTTGACTTTCATTATTCCTGCACTGTTACAAATTATGTAGTGCCTTATACCACCATTATGACGTTAACCTTATATAATTCTCCAACTTATGTAATATGTTATATTTATATCACCTTAATATCAGCCCAGTTATGGGAAATACTTATTTAAATTATCTGTATTTGTTCTTCAGTGTAATGTTTTAACATTTGTACTGTGGAGCTTTTCTCCCTGGGCCTCCACTAAAATGGGCACAATATGGCCAAGTTACACTTTCCTAATAAACAAATGTCAAATAAATAAAAAGGATTACTTAATTATTACTGATATGCACGAGACTCAGTGATTTAATGAAAGTTATTTACTCCTATTTATCAATGGATATAGATATATTTACACACATTTTTGTATATACATTTTAATGTAGTAATCTGAACAGTATTATAATATTTAAGGTAGCTGCTTTTGAACAATAGATGAAAATGGAGTACTTATCAATTATGTCTCGTAAACATTGATCTGGAGGGAGTCCATTTTTTTCTAAACATACTATATCACCTTTAATTAATGACAGCTATCCCTGAGGTTTGTATGTGCTCATTTGTTTTCATTTTACTTTGAATTAAACGCTAATGTTCCTGTAGAAAGAACAAGTATAACAAGTGAGAGAGTTGAACTTTAACAGCCTCCAGAAAATATTATAATATTATAACACATCAAGAACATTTGTACAATTCCAATATTACAGTCTGAATGCAAGATGAAGATATGTGTGCTGAATCTGTGACCTCATTTTTTTATTAAATTATAAATATGCAGAATGCAATTTCATTTTATCAAAGGTTTAAGTCATGACTATGTAAAACATGAAACTATAGTAGAACAAGATGTACCCCCATGAGTGTTTTTAGGTTTAGCTAACTAGTTATAACAAATGTATTTGGTTCAACTGCATTAGGGAATACTTGAGATACTTGAAAACAGCTTGAACCCTAGTACTCCTCAACGAATGTGGATATTTTTGAATAACAGGAAGTCTATAATGGGCTACTATTTTTCATCAGAACCTTTACTAGTACCTTATCTAAGTGATGCAGATGTGACATTATCAGAAAAGAGTTATCTGCATTTTTATGATGGCACAGGGCACTGAATCCTAATTTGCTACAGTGACAGCTACTTTATCCAAGTGCATATTAGTATTTGACTTTTTCCTTTTGAAAGCCATCCAAGTTTCATGAGGAAGCTGATTCATACTCAGATTTAATTTCCATCTAAAATAAATGCATTTCTTTCAGAATGCAGTTGTTGATAATATTCCAGAAATGCACTTTTTGTTTGCTTCTAATCATTTGGTGCTTCATAATATAAGCATTTTTAAGAAAAAAATATGATGAAACTATATACTTTCATCTATAAGGTAATCATTTGCAGAGGCTTTCATATGTTATGATATTATTTGCCACTACTTACGAGCCAAATCATTTTACAATATAATTCTGCACGTTCTTGTATCAGACTGCATAAAATAACAATCTGTGCTGAACACTGAACTTTCAGACAGTACATCTTCCAAAAAGCAATGGTACATCACTTACACATAATACAATTAATACCTTAATGGTTTTACAATAAAATAGGGTTTTACATGTACAAGTCATTCAAATCAGACTGTTTGCCCTTATTAACCTTTGCTATAGTATTGCCCACACTTGTAGCTTATTCTTCATACCACAACCTTCTATTTTTCCTAACACTGTTTAAAAACAAGAACATGATATTTAGAACATTCTAGGTCAGCAAATATTTATACAAATTAGTAGAGACCATTTTGTTTAATGCCATTTATCTGTACTAATTTTAAAACCTTCTTATTCATTCCCATACATATATTTATAGGCAGTTTGTGCATGTGAAAGTAATTTGGGACTTTCAACACATATGGGATTTAATTATAGAATTAAGCAAGTGCTATAGATCATCTTCCTCTATAAATAAGAATTAAATTGCATATTTGTGTTATAAATATGACTGCATAATTTACAGAAAATGCAGATACTCCACACTGACTTCAGAACTAAATCATAGGTTCATAGGCAGGTACTAGGCTATCGGCCCAAGGGCCTATGTAAGCCTAGCCAACAAGGTTCCCTGGCTTACGCCACCCAAGAAAGTTATTTTCCTGTGCCACTGTCGAGCAGAAACACAGAAGTGATCCCCGGGGTGTATTTCTTATTTCCAATCCACTCATCAAGATTTTTCTTGAAGAGTGCTGATGAAGAACTTTGCTTGACATAGATGGGTAGCATGTTCCTGAGTATGGGAAGTCTCTGGGACAGCAATCTATCCATCCAGCATGTCCTGTTTATTGTGGTGAAAAGGTTTAGGTCCTTAGAGTGTGTAACTTGGAGGGATTGGGATTTCTTTAGGTGTAGCATGTCCAACAACTCTGGGTTTGACATAGCTTTATATGTTAGGCAGAGATCACCTCGGAGTAGGCGATATGCTATGGAGTAAAGCTGGAGTTTTTTGAGATGGTCAGTGTAGGGCATTTGTTTGAGGCTAGTAATCATCTTTGTGAGGTACTTCTGTGACCTTTCCAGTTGCTGCAGATGTCTTGTGAGGTACATTCCAAAAGGGGTGTTGTACTCTATAATGGGTCTAATGAGTGTCGAGTAGAGAGGAAGAATTACCTCTTTTTTCCTGGATGAGAACTCTTTTATGATGAGGTGTGCCACATAGAAGGACTTCCTGACTAATGTAGCGATGTGACTATCAAAGAAGAGACTACTGTCCACCTGGGTCCCAAGGTCTCTTATCACACATTTGGTATTAAGTAGATTGCTGCCTATGTGGTAGTTCATGGGTGCAGAGTTTTTACCAAAGGGGATGACACTGCACTTTTTGGCACTGAGCTTAAGGCCATGGCTCTGACACCAGGCATCTGTCTCAGCGAGGCTCTTCTGCAGGATGTCCCCATCATTTTGGGACTTGACTATGGCTCCTAGTTTGCAGTCATCTGCAAACTTCATTAGCCAAAGGCCTTCTGTGTTAGCCTGTACTAGAGAAGTAGATACCAAACAGGAGAGGTCCCAGGACTGAACCCTGTGGTACACCACTTGTCACTGGTTTGAGGTCAGATTTGGAGTCTGCAACTTTTACCGTGTGGGTTCTGTCAGTGAGCCAGTTGGCAACACATCTTGTGATGTAGGGATTTATACCTAGTTTAGTGAGTTTAGCTATAATTCCAGAATGGGGGATGTTGTTGAAAGCCTTATCGAGGTCAAGATAGGCTGTGTGAACCACCTTACCCTCATCTACGGCTTTGGTGACTACCTTAAAGAAGTCAATCAGGTTCAGGAGGCATGATCTACCTTTCACAAACCCGAACTGGGTTCATGATCATGTAATTATGGATGATTAGTTGGTAATTCATATAATCAGACTGCATAATATGTTTCTCATGAGTAAGCTGGCACATAAAAATGAATAAATCACCAAAAAGAGCACTTAGGAGATGTGTTAATAGATATAGTAACTTGATTAAAGACATACTATTCAAGCCACACAGTCTTGTAGATATTAATGTAACTGTGGATACAGCTCTTTTTATCAGCATGGAACGATTGTTTAAAATATATCCACACTCTAAGTACAACTTCCATAAGGACTAGTACATATATTCCTTAGTTGTTACTGTCTGTAGATATTGTCTCTCCATCTCTAAGAGGCTTATCTTGCATAAAATTTTGTTTTGTTGTCAGTAGTTTATTGTATACTGATTATAGTCAGTTAGTAGAAACTGTGTATTTTCATTATAATGTGATTTATTAAAACAGAAATACATGGGGATAGTAAAAATGTAAGTATTATTTTCTCATATTGATTTTGGAGATAAATTTATGAAAAGTGGATTCTCTTAAGGTAATATCATTAAATATTAATGGATTAAACAAATGCCAGGAAAGATGGGAGTTATTAAAATTAAAAAAAAAAAAAAAAACAACAACAAATGAAGGAGACATGTTTTTTTTTTTTTTTTTTTTTTTACAAGAGATCCATCTGATAGAAGATGATTTAAAAAGAATTGGTTGTAATAACTATACCATTTTAATAAATTCTTCTTTGAAGTACAGAGAAGAGAATGATTTTATTGTGAAGGACCAACAATATTGTAGTACCCACTGTTAAGGTATCAAGGGAATGCTTGAAGTAGTTGTAGTAGAACTTAGAAGCATATTATTTATATTTGATAATTTGTGATGGATACCAAGATTCATGTAAAATTTGGCAAATATGTAGATACTATAATTATTTTAGATAAAGGGTAATGTCAGCAAGATGACTAATTGTTTAAAGGTAAAGAAGGCACTTGTGCAAAAAGAAAAAAAAAAGTCTTGGAGGCACAAACATAGTAATTAGTCATATCAGATTACACAGAAAAAGTATACCACCAGCAAACCTAGTCAGACAGAAGGAATATAAGGGATGGCTTATTAAGGAGGTGATGCATTCATATCATTTAATAATAATGGGGAAGTTGTAAATTAATGTTGATATGGTATGTTTTGGTGTAGAAATAAGTTGGAAGAGTAGGAAAAAAACTCAAAACACCTTAGCTATAGCTAAAGATATTTCTAAATATAGTTAAAATTTTTACATTGAAGGCATCAACAAATGCAAAATCCTGAAGCACAAGTTGCTTTAGGAAACAATAAATTACTTCCATATTCCATTCCACCTAGACACTTAAAAAGACAAGCTACAAAAGTAAAATTGATAGCAAGATGACATCAGATAATGGGTATAAGGAATTCCAAAAAATAAAAAACGAATCGCAGACACTGAAAATATTTTAAGATATTTTATGAAAAGATAAATAAAAATAAAGATAGGAAAGTTGAAGATAGTAAGTTAATTGACTTGATACAGACAATAGACTTAAAGAATAATAGTGAAAATCTATGGAAACCAATAACTATTACAGAAGTAATTCAGCATATTAAAAAGATAATAAAGCACATGGATACTTCTGTCCTTTCCAGGTAAGTTATTATAAATATTATAAATGTATTAAAGAAAATCATGATCAAAATATAACATAAAGCACAATACCGCTAGCAAAGAAATATACCAGTACAACTCCATTGTTACAACAAAATGAAGATCTTGGTATTCTTTCATCATCTAGACCAACAGCTTTATTAGATTATAACATATTTATATACATTTTTTCAGCAGGATTAAAAACAATACTACCGCCATTAATTAATGAGGACCAGAAAGGATTTATTAATAAAAGACAAACTCAAAATAATATTACAAATATTGGCTTAAAAAGATTATGCATCAGTAAATAAGAAAGAAATGGTAGTAATTATTTTGGCTATAGAAAAATTATTATTCATAGGAGTTTTGATACAGTCTAATCCCACAACTATCTGTGCCTAGCCAATACCCACCTCAAACTGTACTCCTTTTCTTAAGGAGGGCTAGCTCAGTCAGTCACAGTGTAAATATGAAGGCAACCATCATGTCCCCCAGGCTCTGTTTGAAAGATGATAATGCATTTCATTACTTAACATGCAGAGACAGCTTATTCCAGAGATAGAGAGGCACTATGCAATGAGTGCATCTCTCAATTATAATCTATTTATCTGCTGGTGATGATTTAGGTATCTGGTTCTGGGGTTTGCTAAAATATTAGTCTTGCAGTAACATAGTAGCTCAAGGATATCAGGGTCTCTAATGGCATACTAGGTGAGGCACTGATTAGTCCTCAATAGTCTATAATATATTGATAAATGGATGGCAGCTCTAACCTTTCTGTTGGTAGCTCAGTGCCTTTAAAACTTGCATCTTCTTAGTTAAGAACCTCCGGGATTTCTCTAGTTGTTTGATATGTCAAGTGAAGTAGATCCTGAAGGGGTTACACTCTATAATTTGTCTAATCAGTGCAAAATATAAGGAAATAATTACATTTTTATACCTGGATGATATACCTAACTATTAATTGTGCTAAGTAGAAGGATTTTCTGACTACAGTTGTCACATGATGATAAAAAGAAATGGAACTCTCAACCCAGGTACCCACATCCTTGACTCCATTAGTTGTGGAGTATTGTCTATATTATACACTGAGGTAGGGATTGCACCCCAAATGAAATATACAATACCTTTTGACATCAAATTTGAACCCATCTATCAGTATACCAGGCATTAATTAGGACAAGTTCTTTCTGAAAGGTACAGGTATCAGAGGGAGCCTTAAAAATAACACCCAGTTTGCAGTCATCTTTGGACTTAATTAACCATAAGTCTTGGTTCTCAGTTTGGAGATAAAAAGCTTAAATATAAAAAGGAGGGGCCCCAATTCAGAGCCCTGGAGGAATACCCTGATTGCTTTTGTGCTTTCAGATGAGGCACCTATCACATAAAAAATGTGGTTTTGTCTTTTTCCCAGTTTGCTAATCACCTTACCACATAAGGATCTATATTTAAAGCAGTTAGCTTACGTACAGTGCTTGCATTTGGGGATGGTTTCAAAAACTTTGGCTAGCTCATGATATAATGTGTGTGAACAGCACTACCATTGTAAAGGCTATAGCTTGTTCATCTGTCACTGTGTCATTTCTTAATCTGGCACACCTCAACTGTAAGTTCAGGAGAAAAAAATAGCTCTGTGCAATGGCCTTGTGTTTCTCAGTGGTGCAAGACAATTTCTCCCTGATCTCTGCCTCTCAACAGCAAGTTGATGGGCAAAAAGAGAAAAAGCTCTTTGTTGTGAAAACTATATCAAGCACTTTGCTATAGTTTATATTACACTAAAGTACTAAAACATTTCAGCCCTGACCACAAATGCACAATTGGCATGCATTTCTGAATGGTGGTAGTGCACTACTGACTGATCATCATCTCACAGTCACACCCCTAATATCTTACTTCCAGAACAGCTGCCCATTTTGCTCCACTTAGCTACACCTCTGACCACTGTCAATAGCCTGTATGTCCCTCTCAAAAAGTTAACTAGATTTAATAGACAGGATCTCCCACTGGCAAAGCTAAGGTAGTGAGGGTCTAGCCTAATGACATTTTTATATAATTGATGCGATCAGTTATTATACACTCCTTAGCTTTGCATATCAGGTTTATAACGTTGATGCATCTATAATTACCAGAATCCCAAGGTTGGGCCAACCTTGAGGAGGGGCATCACCACTGTGGTACATCATAATTCACAAACAAATCCTGTGGCTAATCTTAGGTTAAACAATTTGAAGAGAGATTTAGTAAGGTCTTGTTTGTTTCATAGGTAGTTACTAGATATGCAGCCCTTCAGACCATTAAGGAGCCTAATCCAAATTTCTAATTGCCCCAAAGCATTGTGTAGTTAAGTGACTTGTTCAAGGTCACACAGTAGGCAAATGAAGGTGGAAAGATTTAAACCCTCTACCTCTGTTACAAGAAGCAGTTCATTAATGAGTCAAGCTTTAATCCTCTGCAGTATTTATTAAACATACAGATATCTCACTATGTCCTAAAGAGTATGCATTTTTGGTCTTTGACAACACATTAGATTCAACTGAATGGAAATCTTTTTTTGAAATATTAGAAGGTTTTGTTTTTAATATTATTTCTAAATGTGCTCTAAAAGTTATAGTAACTTTAAAATGTAAGAACTTCAAAACTTCCAGCTGAGGAAGAATCAGCCTCAGGCCGTGGATTCCTTTTAAAATTCAGCTTTAATTCTTCAACATGCAGTAAGCAGGGGAGTGCAGTTAAATCAAGCAGTTCAAAAGTAATTTAACAATCAGCAAAACTTACAAGTGTGATCAGTCCATTTATTTTCTCTGCTTTCTGCATGTTGTAGAAATAAAGCTGTATTTTAAAAGGAATCCACTGCCTTGGGTTGGTTCTTCCTCATCTGGAAGTTTTGAAGTTCATAAGTGTTAGCAGCATTCTTCCTACCTACAGTTTTTATGTATTAAGTAATTTTAAAATGTACATTAAAATACAGTCATATTTATTACAGAAATAGAGGTAAACAGGCACAAAACAATCTTTCCACAATCTCTTTCTATTTGCAACTGCAGTGGAATCATTAGCTAATTATACATGTAAAGTAATAATATTAAAGTACTAGTTTTAAAAACTAATATGTATTCTACAATATTGATGTCTGCAGGTTATATTTTATTGGTGATAATGAGAACAAATAATGCTTTATTCTACCTAGATATAACTTCAGAAAATTGGAGCGATATTAAATCTTAAAATCAGTAAAAGTGAAAGCTAATGCACTGAGTTTAAATCAAAAGTAAGAGTCAGAATAAAAAAAAGAAATGATTAGGTAGAAAAGTGAGCAGTGAAATATTTGGGGATTTATACAAATGTTTAAAAACTATTATTCAGTTCAGATATAATAATGTTATAAAGGAGATAAATGACTTTTTGCACAATTGCAATAAACTGTTTATATCTAAAGGCAGATTATATTTAATTAGAACTGTATATATAATACATAGTTTTACTGATGCCAACTAAAAATGAAATAAAGAATTAAAAAATGTTATTAAAATGTCCATGATACTCAAATAAGAATAAGTTTTTAAAATCATATAAGAACTTTAAATAAAGGAGGAATATGGTTTCCTGACATAGAATCTTATGTCATAGCATCCATTAGTGAAGCAGTTGTACAATGGAGTGACACGTCTTATTCAGCAAAAAATATATATATATATACTTTTAGGACTGTGTAATTTCAAAATATGGTAAGACTTCACAACAAATGGAAACAACTACTAGTAATATGATTTGATTAGTAACCGTTAATTATTTTTTCAACATTCCAGTGAAAACCCAACTAATTCAATTCTAATAACACTAAATTGCATATCAGAATGTAAACATTTAGTATATAAACATCCACAGTTAAAAACAATGGATATTTTATGCATTTCCCTGTTGTTGTAGTATCATTGATTTATACACAGATCAAAGCAAACATGAAAAAAGGTCAGTGCACAACCTTCAGTGATAGCTCTAAAATATCTTTTTTCTCCTTTTATTTCACCACTTGCATACCAGTTTCGTCAATCCCACATTCATCACTGCATTTACCACAATAAACATAACATCGAATTTAAATACCCACTGCTTCACAATGACTGGCTACCTACAAATATTCATTAAGCCCTGGAGAAAACAATTCCCCAATCTTATGATCTAACTGATTCTTTTTTATCCAATATGGTATGCTATCCTGATTTGTTATTCCTATTTAACATAATTTTATCAATAATTACAAAATTAAATCTAGCAGCATTATGCTTCTTAGTATGTTTATTAGATGTCCTAGCACACCTAATGTCACTAAGGTGGTCTGAAATCCTTACTATAAATGGATGTGATGTCTGCCCTACATAAAAGGCTGAACAGGTAGCCACATAGACAATCTAATTAGTGTTACAATTCCCAAAAACATTAATATGAGTAACTCTGGAGGTGCTCTGTGAAGTAAATTGTTTGCTTTTGCAAACATATTTACAAAAACTGCATTTCCCACAAGGTTGACACGCCTGTAAAACTTCTCCCCCTAATGTCAACTGACCTGAGCCTAGGTTAATTTGATCTCCTTTCTTATAGTGGCTAAACCAACCCTCCAATGTTTTCCCCCATCTATATGAAAATAAACATTTAACAGGCAGCAAGTTCCTCAATCATCCAATAATAGAATGTTCCAGTGTTTCTGTACCAAATCTGTAAAAAAAAATCAAGTATTGCTACCAAAATTGGTAGTAAATTTAAGCAAGCCTTTTGATTTATTTCAGGTTTATATATTAATAATTGTGCTCTATCAATATCACCAATGCTTGTACAACCCCCCCCCCAATACTTCTGAATGTTTACAGCCCCTATCACAAAACCTATTTTCCATATCTTTTTCTTCTTTCTTCTTTCTTAAATGCTTGTTCAGATGAACAAACTCTTCTTAACCTTAC
The DNA here is from genome assembly GCF_019279795.1 of Protopterus annectens. NCBI lineage: Eukaryota > Metazoa > Chordata > Ceratodontiformes > Protopteridae > Protopterus > Protopterus annectens. The sequence goes on from NC_056749.1 coordinate 367,745,919, forward strand.
AAACTGTGATTTGGGTATGTTTCTTGTTATATGTGGGGGGTGGCAGCTCCTAGCATGCAAAAGAGTATTAACTTGAAGATATTTCTTAAAAACACTACTAGTTAATTAACCATCATCCTCCAACATAACATGTACGTCCAAAAATGTGATTTGCCTCGGCTTATGATGTGCTGTAAACTGAATTCCCCATTTGTTATCATTCAAATACTCCACAAACTCATATACATATGTAACATCCAATCTCCAGACAAGCCAACAATCATTAAGGTATCTCCTCCAAATATCTATAGATTCAAGATAAATATTGTGAGACTCATCATAAATAATTTGTTCCTCAATATAGCCCATAAAGAGGTCAGCATAAATGGGTGCAAAAGATGCACCCATAGCTGTACATCTAAGCTGTAAAAACATTCATCTTTAAAATAAAACATATTTTAGTTAATATATGTTCAGTAAGAAACAGTATAAATGTGTTAAATCCTGGGCTATATATTGAGGCCCGATTTAACCAATATTCAAGAACCACCAAGCCAGCCCAATGAGGAATGTTGTTGTAAAGGGCTATAACATCCAAAGTGTACAATAACCAACCCTTCTCAAGTTGCATCTGATCAATAACATTTAGGAACTCAGTAGTATCTTGGATCCTAGAATACAACAAACCCAATAACAGTTTTAAATATTGGGAAAGGAATACAGATAATGATTCTGTTAATGACCCTCTACCTGAAACTATAGATCTCCCAGGTGGACACTCAGAATTTATGTGGACTTTTGGTAGTAAATAAAAATATTGTGTAACCAATTCCTGCACAGTTAGATGATAGATTCTTTAGAAATAATACACTCCTCAAGAGCAAGTTTTAAAAAAAGATCAATTTTTTCCTTAAACCTAGAGGTAGCATCCAAATACATTTTTTTTGTAAAAACGATCATCTGATAACTGTTGCTACAGAAAAATACATAGCCCAATCCCATAACCAACCATACCCTCTTGTCTGCTTTACAAATCACCATTTGTCTATTTTTCACCAAATATTTCATAACTTGCTGTTTTGAAATCATTAAATTATTATTCTTGATATTTGTATGGGAATTATAAGAAAAAAATAATTCCCTTAATAATTGTTGTTGGAAACTTTATTAGAAGGGGGCACAAAAGTAGAAGGTCTAAATCAAGAGGGGGGTCTATCTTCCTCTACCTGTTCCTGCTTATCATAAAAAAAAATTCAAGTTCGATAATCTACAAAACGATAAAATATCCAGAGCAAAAACATCTTCTGGTACCAAATAACTAGGAATAAAAGCTAAGTCTTTGTTTAACAAATCAGTTTCTACAGAGGACAAAGAAAAAGATGAAATATTATGAACATTACAGTACCTTGCTATTTGGGCACCATCAGTTCAAGAAGTGGCTCTAGGGCTGGCACCCCCATACTAATGTTTGCATCCAGCCCGTCTAACTGGCCTAAAGGGGTCACATTAGATTTCTTTTTAGCTGTAGGAGAAGGAGATATCTCCATTTCCAGTTCTGTAGCTGAAGAAAATTCTTCTGGTGATGACTCAATGTTGCTGTCACGTCATTTTAAAATTAATTTCCTTCATTTACATTTTTGAAAGGCAGAAGGCTGTTCCCTCATATCTGAAAACTTCACAACCTTCCACATATCAAATTGTTTATCATTCTGATAGTCTTTAGAATCTCTCTGGAATTTCCTGAGCATGTGTGATCTTAACTCTTTTTCAGTTGGTATAAGATCTTTAATAAGTAGCCCCATTTGTTTGTGATATTTCTCTTCTTGCTCAAATTTCTTAACCATATCACACAACTGAATAACTTTACCAACCAAACTGCTAATTTTACATTCATAAAAGGATAGTAAAATTTTAACAAAAAACACAGATGCAGTTTGTTGTGCCTCCTGCCAATCATGAACAAGCTGATCATCCAACCCCTTAACATAGGGTTGTAAATGAAACCAGAGAGCACAGGGGCTAAAGACTTTCTTATTATAGACTTTAAAATGTCTTATATGCCAAACATTAGTTCTTAAATCTTTAATATTAGATAATTGTTTAAACATATCTATACAAGATAATGAAACTGGGACATTACTTGTATCCCATTCGGTATTCAAAAAAACATTCAAAAAAACCCTATGTCATCTTTATCAGCTGCAAGTCCATCCAGGAGTTGAGCCAGGTTCATAATGCTTATCCACAAATGTATTTTGTCAGAAAGGGAATACAAAATGACCAACATCACCTCCACAAAAAAATATTCTAAAGTCTTTACCAGCAGAAAATAATCTTTTATCCCATATATAATTAAAATTTCTGGATGCAGCCAATGATAAATTCCAACTTCAGCAGCATTTTCAACACATTAATATAAAAAAACATCCTTCAGGACAGGCGCCAAATTCAACCAAAAATAAGGGAACTTCAAGATATTTTTAATAGCCACCACTCAAAGCAATTCCAAATTTTATTATCGTAATTGATTTATACAAAGGACTAGTTTAGGAAAGATGGGAGAATATGGAGAAAATACATTTCCTATTGCTTTAATAATTTAAATGTAACATTTATAATATCCACAGTGGAGATAAATATAAAATATAATACAGTTAAGGTAGACTGGATAATATTCCAAAGTATTTTAATTTATAATAAAAAGTAATAAATATTAATGAAATTAGTGAATATTCAGAATTAAAATATATTTTTCAGAAATATTGTCTACTAAACTTTTCATAAATCTGTCTAAAATGTTTTTATACATCACTTCCTATAAGAGTGTGGTATTTTTTATGCATGACATCGTCATTTATTAATAATTTATTACATTTGGCATGTTGACATTGATTGGAGAGTGTTTTTAAGTGTGAGTAATACTTTAGCAAATTGAACTCTGATGAAGTGTTGCGTTTAATTAAAAGATGAAAGTGCTCAGGATTTTTCAAATAAATGGTGCGCTTGTGCTGTCACGAAGGTCACAATTTTGTTTTGTTTTTTTCATAAATCTGTACTATCTTTTCTGTATAAATTACTTCTAAATCTAAAGGCTATTGTCCCAAAGGCTTATTGCAATTGTTTTAGAAAAAATATTTCTTTAATTCTTAGCAAGCAAATAAAATATTCTTAAAATGTTGTTAAAAACTACTTTTGGAAACTATATAAATGTTTACACAGAGTCTTGTATGCTCCCAAAGTAGAGTACAGAAAATGAAGAAATAATCACATAATTTATACTGTAGATGCAAGGAAGTTGACAGGGGAGACTGGGAATTTGTATTTTATAAATATAACAAATCACATGGGGCCAGATTCGAAAACAGATGCTCTCAGTGTAAGTCTGTCCTGATTCCAAAAGACCTACTCACAGCGTAAGTGATTTAGTTTTGTTTAAGGCCTATCTGTAAACAGACTTACACCAGAGGACACATTCCAAAAGAGCTACAGTGCAAGTCTGCCCTGGTTCTAAAAGACTTGCTCTCAGTCTAAGTGACTTACTTTGATGTAAAACCTATTTATAAACAGGATTACAAAGGGTTCATATTCCAAAACACCTTCACTGGTGTCTGCTAGCAATAGCAAAAAGTAATTACTAGAAATTGGAAACAACTTCTTTTCCTTTATTTATTTTTCAGTATTAATTAATGTGATGTAGAATAAATAAAAGATGGCAAAATGGGTGCCTAGTACTGGCCAAAATTAGACGAATGTGACAGTAGAAATATCTGAATGTGGCAACTGCATTAGTTGAATTTTGAGCCGAGACACAATCTGTTGTAAGTTATTATAGTTGGGACACATATTGTATACAATACATATAATTAATTGTATTGCATTTATAGTTGATTAGTTTTGTAGGTAAAGACCATGTCCTGCTGTAGTAAGTTTTTATTGCTTTCAGTTTTAGTTATTTGCTTTTGTGTGGTCTTGAAATTAAAATAATATAAAAAACTGTACACTGATGTCTACTCCTGCATATATTATTACATATTACTGTGTCATTTTGTTTGTGATGCTTTTCTCCTAGTACTTCTGATGAAAGGAGACTAAGATAGACAGAGTATCCTGGTTAACAAATGCCATCTAATAAATAAATAATAAACTCGTATTCCCTATGCTATACAATTAATATGATTCATGATTAATAACTGTCCCTGGTTCTATACTTTCAAATAGTGATTGTACATCACACATGCATATACGGACTGTGTTACTATTTAATATTTTTTTTGCATCTGAATATAAACTCTCCATTGTTTCTAATGTAATTTCTAGTACCTTGTACTAAGGCAAAAACATTTCACAGAATAACTGTCCTTCATATATACTTCCTTCCTCCCACATGATATTATAATAACTTCTTCTTCTCCTTCCAGCTTTTCCTGGTTAGAGGTCACCACAGTGGATCACCTGTCTGCTCATGATTGGCAGTGGAGTTTTAAGGTGTCGAGTTGCCAGTCCAGCACCCAACCTTCCACAGAAGACACACACACTTACACACTCATGCCTAGGGACAATTTAGAGTATCCACTCCACCTACAGCATGTCTTTGGGATGTGGGAGGAAACCCATGTGACCACAGGGAGGACATGCAGACTCCGCACAGAAGGCACCCCAGCTGAGGATCGAACCGGAGAACCTCTGTTGTGAGGTGGCAATACTAACCACTGCATCACTGTGGCCGCCCACATGATATTATAATAACTAATAAGAGAACTTCAACATTTATTAGAAGATCTTGAAGCAGTTTAATCTCATGTTTTGATCTGAGAGTAGATGTATTTTACCAAACTTAAACAAAGCTTACTTCAGTACTTACTCTGCATAGTATTGTACAATATTGGTTCTAAGACACGCATTTAATTTTTAAACAAGTAAGTTACTTTTAATCAACAAAAGATAATTTATCCATAATTTCAAAGTGCAATATGTATATTTGCTTTCATTAATTATAAAACATTCAGAATGATCTCAAAAGTAGAGTAAAACAGTGACATACTTAGTTAATATGTATTTCAAAATAAATTTATCCAAGGTCATTATTTGCTAACATATATTTCACACTATACGTTCATAGGTTGTTACTAGGCTAATGACCACCAGGGCCCTTATAAGCCTAGCCATGCACCTCAAACCTTCTGGGTCCCAAGTATCATACTGGAGGAGGTAGCTTAGTAGGCAGACAGCTATGGATTTGTAGAGGGCGGGTTAGATAATACTTTTCTTACTGATGGCATATGGGACAGGGGGGAGCTCAGGGGTAAATTTACGATTGTCCATCCAGTTGTCAAGGTTTTGTATGGATGGCATCAGGCAAGAACTCTGTTTTACGTGGATGGGGAGCCTACTCCATACTGCAGGGATTTTTTGCCATACACACCTGTCTCCCCAGCACATTCTGTTTATGTCATAAGTGAAGCCCAGCTTCCTGGATTTAATGTTTCTGGTGCTGTTTCACACATGTTCATCCATCAGGGTTAGGTTTGAGGAAGCCCTGTAAGCCAGGCAAAGATACCCTCTCAGCAGCATCTATGAGACTGATTATAGAGACAGAGCCTTTAGGTGATCAGTGTAGGACAAGGTATTCATGTTCTGAATTCTCTTGGTGAGAAATCTTTGTGGGTGTTCCAGCTGTTGCAAGTGTCTGGTTAGATACATGCCAAAGGGGGCATTGTATTCAATACTAGTTCTGATAAGGGCCAAGTAGAGTGGTACTATAACTTCCTTGGAGCTAGATGCTATACTCTACCCCATAAGTTGGGTGACATATAGAACTATTTTCTTATTATCATAGCTAAATGTTGGTCAAAGACCAGATTGCTGTCTACATATGTTCCCAGATCCCTTACTACCATGTCAGCTCTTAGGGGTGTTTTACTGATAGAGTAATTATCTTACGTTGACAGTTTCCCTAAGGGCATTACAATGCATATTTTGGCACTGGGTTTTAGGCCATGGCTTTAGCTTCAGTCATTTGTCTGTATTAAACCCACATGCAAGATGTTTTTATCTTGGGGGAATCTATAATAGCTCCCAGTTTACAGTCATTTGTGAGACAGGTGAACCAGTGGCCTTTAATGATAGCCTTGGCATCTGAGAATTAGGTAGCAAATAGGAGTGGGAGCAGCATGAAGCCCTGGGGTACGCCACTGCTGACCTGTCTCTCAGTGGAGGTGGGTACACCAATCCTGACTTGTTGGGTCCTGTCTGAGAGCCAGCCCACAATCTAGCAAATTATGTAAGGGTTTATACCCATCTCAGAGATCTTGTCAATAAGGCCTGAGTAGGGGAATTTTATCAAATGCTTAGCCAAGTCAAGATGTACAGTAAGCACAGTTTTACTTCTGTCCATTGCCTTGGTGACCCTATTAAAGAAGTCCACTCAGTTAAGTAAGCATGACCTTTTAAAGCAAAATTGGGGTGGTTCCAATGTCTACAGGTTGCCAATGTCCTTGTTTATCATTTCCATGGCTTTGCATATTAGGCTACTAGGTATTTCCTTGGGCTGGTTGATGGTCCACCCTTCTGGAGGGGAAAGATGGTTGGAGTCCTCCAGTCACTTGAAATGTACCCTGTTTCAAAGCCATAGTTGAAGAATGCCTCAAGTGGTTCTGATAGGTAATGTATTAAACTGTTCACTAGGCAACAGTGGATGTTGTCAGGACCCATGGAAGTGGTGTTTTTGCCTTTAGTGAGTGGTTCCTACTGACAGCTGGGGAAAGTATGCTGGAAGAGATTTTACCTGGTGGAGCTGGGGCAGTGGGAGTTGGTGGTGAGGCCTAGATGAATTTAACAGCCACAAGATTTGCTGTGTTACCCTGATCAATCCAGGTGGTAGCATTATCTACCAGTTCAGCATGCTGTTGTGTTTTACTTCTATGGTTCCAGGTGTAGTTGAAGAAGGCCTTATGATTGTCCTTACCTGTGAGGCTGTCCTGACATCATTGTTGGCCTTGTTGGACTTAATTAGTTTCTGGTTTAGTTATAAGACAGCACTTGTCTTTAAGGGAGTTGCTTTTCCTGATTTTGGCCTTGAGTTTCCTTCTTTTAGTATATACCTTGTTCAGGAAAGGATTCCACCAATGGGGCTTGTTTTTAGTGTTTATTTTGGGTTTATTTCTGGTAGGTACAGCAGCCTCTATGCAATCATTCACATGATTGTATAGTGACTTTGTGAATAATCCTGCATAGGTAGCTGTGGTTTCATGGATGGGGGGAGTCTTGAATTTTGACAAACTGTCACTTAATAGGTTGTAGTTTGCCTGTGAACAGTCTATAACTGTTGCTTATTTAGCAGAATTTTCTACATTGATTTTTACTTCAAATGAGGCAGCTTTTTGATCTGACCTCACTAGTGAGGACATGACATGAGGGTTGGAGGGTGCAATGCTCTCCTATGTCGGTGAGTACCAGATCCAGTATGTATTATCCTCTGATTGGAGTGTGCACTATCTGTTCCAGGGTATTTGTATTAATAAATTCCAGTATGCATTGTGCCTGTGAGTGTATATCAGGCAGTGTATATTTCCCAATCTGTAGAGGGGTAGTTAATATTTATAATTTCCATATGGTCTTTGCATCTGGGAGACGATTAGATGTAGGCTTACTTGAGATTTTTGGTGTTGCTTTTGGTGTGTGCTTTAGTGGTTGTTGAGGAACAGTGCTGCCATTAGGTGGCTTTGGAGGTTTTTGAGATTTTGGAAGGTTTCTATTAGGCACCTCAGCATAAGACAATTTGTGTTTGTGGTGAACAGTATATCTGAACGATGTAATGCAGGAATTCCTGACAGCCTTATTTTTATGTGAGAGTTTTGCCTCCAAGGAAGTTGCATCTCTGACATATCTTGTTGTTTTCTTTAATGATTATCTGGTTGTCTGAGAACATGAGACAATTGCTACATTGCCTTAGGATGCTCAAATCTACAAAGCTGGTCACATAGACATTTGTAAATTGCATATCCACATTGCCTGGTCCTGTAACAGTTTTGGCTGTTTAGGATTAAGGATTGGATATTAACAAAGATCTCCTGTGGGTAGTTTCTTGGGTTAAGGGCAGGATGTTATATAATGTTAGGACATGGTGCGATATGATAGACAAACTAGCAGCTTGAAATTTATTTCTGCGCATTGCCACACTGTTTAAAGGGTTTCAGATGTACTCCTAACTTTATAGCTAAGTTTTACTGTCTAGGCATTTGCTACTATACTGGACACTGCTAACTGCCATGACCTAGCAAGCAGCTCCACACACAGAAAAAAAAAAAAACAAAAGTTTGACAACTGACTACTTATGTCAAAAAATAACCACACTTCCTGCAGTGCTTCCCAACTGAGAGAGACCAGGTAAATACCTTCTGCTACAAGATGGCTGATCCTAGAATTTCTTAATGTAAAAGCACAGCAAAAGCAGCTCTCTGGTGCAGATTAAACAGAAAACTACCACCGAACAACTTAGGCCGTGGTTAACTCACCCTTCTGCAAAGAAATCTGGAGGCACTCAGACTGCAAAAGCCAACAAACAGAAATGACTATTTTTGAAACAAAATTAAATAAATTCTTTAAACATTCTCAAAAACAGTAGCAATCATTGTATAAATCAAGTACAGGTGCAGTTAAACAAAAATGTTTTTAGCTTGGATGGCTCTGGATGCATTTGAGACACTGGGACAGTGTTACAATGCTCTCCGTAAGTGAACAAAGAGCCTAGCAACTTGACTGATTTATAGCAGAGAAGAGAGCTTTCAAACTGACTCATGCGTCCTCTAGCCAATAAACAACCACACTTAGAGTTTCCTCCTGTGCTTCTAACTCAGAGAGCTCAGGTAAAGAACTTCTGCCACAAGATGTCTGACCCTGAGATCTGTTAACATAAAAAACACAGCAAAAGTTGCTCTCAAGTGCTTATTAAACAATGAACAACTAGCAGTGCTTCTCAATCCAGAGAGACCAGGTAAACACCACTGCCACACGATGTCTAATCTTGGAATGTCGTAATGTAAAAACACAACAAAAGCAGCTCAAGTGCAGATTAAACAACAAACAACTGGCATACAACTAGTTTCCTGACTAATATGTCCTTCTGCAAAGAGATCTGAAGACAGACAGACCAGAAAAGCCAACAAATAGAGAAATGATTTGACACAAAATAAATAAATGCTTTTAAAATGCTCAAAACAGTAGTGGTCATTGTATAAAGCAAGTGCAAGTGTAGTTAATCAGGAAAATATTCTTAAATTAGCTTGAATGGCTCTTGATGCAGTTGAAACACTGGAAAAGCACTGCACAGTTTTCTGTAGCTGAACTAGTTGTTTTAATGTCCAAAAATGACATTTATATACTGTCAATCCTTTTTGTATGTATGAAAGAAATTTATATTGTGCCAAGTGGTTCTTCATCCATCATACGTTTTAAATTATACTAACCATAAACTCACTGCTTGGATATGTTTATTGTGTCTAGGTAGTTCCTTGACTATGTCCCAGATCACCCAGTTAGGAGTAGCAGACCTAGATGTTGAAGGATCCAGTGGGGAAGGATGGAAGAATTTTATGCTGGTTTGCCCATCCCAGGGGAAGGATGTGGCTTTGGTCTAATACATTTGCCCACGTCAATCATAGGCTTGAGGCACTGGGAAAAGCAGCTAAGCTGGACTGTGGGCTTTGTGTTACCTACCTGTTTATGGAATTTGTCAATCGCATGCAAGTTGAAGAAAGCATGTTTTGGGGAAGGTGCTTACAGCCCTAACAATAACCCATTTGCTATGATAGCCCCACTGAAGGTAGACGTAAGCCTTAATATCAAAAATCTCTTCCCTCAGTAAGTCAGGTGGAATTGTTAGGCAGCTTTTGATAGTAGTGGTACTGTTGAGTAGCTCCCCATGATAGGTACACATAGAATCCATCCTTAAATTTGCATGTCCCTAATTTTGGGAGTGAAGTCAGATCACTAGGCTGTTGGGATGAAACTGACATCCAGTGAACTACAGACCATAGTGAGGATTTGGAGTGGAGGGACTAAAATATCCTTAATAGATGTTGTGGTGATAGCTCTGAATAGGCTTCTCTTATCCCTGTCACCCCTCAGACCTAAGGATGACTCACAGGCAAACCTCACTAAGCAGAGAAGGTCTCCCACAGGGTGATGTGTGGTACGACTCTGAAAGTTAGACTTGGGGAACAAATGAAAACTCCTGGGGACTGGTTTGACCTTTGGCAGACAAGAGGGGTAAAAAGCATATGAAGATATATTTTAGCAAATAACATGAAACTTTTCATTTTATAAAATATCTGTACTAACACAAAGCACCAATGTTTTCTCAGTTAGTAGAATCTATTGTTTCACTTGAAGAAATGAGGAAGTAAAGAGATGGACAACTATCCAAATTTGCCTCCTATAAGCTATAGAGGTCCTCAGACCTGGTAATTATAAACAAGTAAAGCAAGGCCTGTCCAATCTGCTAGTGCATTTCTCTGTCACTTCAACATTGTTAACTCATTTCATTTCAGTGTAATTTAGATTTTGAAAAAAATGCACAAAAATGAACTTGGCTGCTTTATGTGTTATGGACCATTACATGAATTACAGTGAAAATTCAGTGCTGTATCATTCATTTAGAATGAAGTTTTTTTTATATTATTAGGGTAGTCTGAAAAGAATCGTAGTACTGTGATAACCTTCTTGAAAAAAAAAGAAAGATGACGACATGAAAAATTAATGGGAATTTGTCAAGAATGCCACTACAGAAATAACACAAAAAAGGAAAAAACAAATCAAGGACAAGGGAAATCATCCTCACTGACTTTATCAGAGACTGTAGCACTAAACAGGGAGAATTTATGTGACATTTAAAAAGGTTATCAAATGATTTGTTGGCAAGTGTTTTACCAAATGCCCTTTCCTTGATGGAAATAGACTGAAACAGCTTTTACAAAATTGTCACCTCAGGCAAACTGCACTTGTTTCTGCTGCTTATATGTGGTGACACTAGAGGTGGTTATAATTAAGTGGTAAGTACTGAATGTTTGCCTTTCATAGTGAGATTTGGGTTCTGTGCCCCCATCTTGTGTGTCAGTGTATAATTTACTTTACCAACTGAGGTACACTGTGATTAACTTCACACTGGCAACACAAAGAGACAGCATAAGTACACTGTCATGGGGTCTGCTGCCTGATGCAGTGAATGGGTATTCACTATAAAGTACTAAAACTTGCCATCTGTTTGGTTTTAAACAGCATATTTTAACACAAAGTTTCACAAGTGATCACTTCAGAAAGGACACTTTTTTGAAGAAGCTGGTATATTATTCAATCAAATCTCAATGAAATGGCAATTATTGACACTAATGCATCTAAATGAAATAGTTATATTATACTTGCAGGGGTGCAAGCACTTCTGTACTGTACAGTGAAAGGGGCACAACACGTGCCTCTTATTTATTTGTTTAAACTTGGAAGCCATACCTCTTTGGAGAAAGGTGAAACTAAATAAATGTGATGAGTTCTGCTTTGTATCAATGACAAGCTCTATTTTGCAGTTATCATTTTTACAACACCAAGTAGATATGGTTTTCTGTCTGCTGCATCACTTAAAGCGCCATTTACAGAACTGAGTTAAAACAGAAAACACAGCAAACATAATACATACCGCGCAACTGCCCCAATTTTTGCCATATATTTTTCGTGTATTTCTCAAAAATTTTGTGGTTTACAGGCAAATCACTGAGGACTGAAGTCACTAAATAATAACATATATTTGAGTTTCAGACGTCCTATCTTTCAGAAAATGCATGCTAATATAAAACCTGTTATTCTAGCAACTTTCTATGTTTAAAAGAGCAATATTTAAAATCTGTCCCTATTTTTGCCCCCCCCCCCCCTGCCATTATTCCAGGCTTTGCCCAGATTTCTTGAGCTAAGAGGTTGAATGTCATGTGATAATATGCCCTTTTGATGATCAAACAACTTACAGGATTCTGTTTCATCTGGCTAGTAGGTGGTCCAGTCAAATACCTTCAGATCATTCTTGGTATGGCTAAGACCTAGGGCCATAGCAGTTACTTGGAGAGATGCTGTCATAGAATGTAGCAGTTTTGCTAGGCTAGTGATCCAACAGGGGGTATTAAAAAAAAAAAAAGAAGAAAACCCTCTATTTTTCTGAAGTCACTGCTGTGATCAGCGCACTCAAGAGGCAACCAGCCAAATTTGAGTTGCTTTATGAATACAAACCTTTGTACATTTCTCAAAAAATAATGATTACCATTCAAAACAGCTTAAGTTACAAGTTGATATATTTCATTAAATGCTCTTTTAGTCACTGTTCTTTGGGAAACTGGCATTCAATGAACAGCATGTCTGACAATCAAAATGCAGTCATGTCATGACAGCCTGTTAGGCCTTTATGCAATAGATGTCATAGTCCTAGTAAATGAAGATGCAATCCCTGTAAAGGCTGTACACTACAGATAAATTCTGTTGTCAGTCAATCTGTCTTAGAAAAAGCAGAAGGAATAACTTCATTGTACCACTGTAGTTATAAGTAATGTTTCTTTGTCTTTTAGGCTTTTCCCGGTTAGGGGTCGCCACAGTGGAACTCCTGTCCGCTAATGATTGGTGGTCGATTTTTTATGCTGCCGAGTTGCCAGCCCGACACCCTACATTCAGTGAAGCCACGCCCATTCACGCATGTCTTTCGGAGGCTACTCGACTGTGGGGAGGACATGCAGACTCCACACAGAAGGCACTCCAGCCGAGAATCGAACAGGAGAACCTCTTGCTGTGAGGCAACAATGCTACCACTGTTATAAGTAATGAAAAACACTAAAAATAGTGTATATTGTACTGTAAAACTTCCAAGTCATATCTTTCACTGTCTCAATATGTATCCCTGCAGAAGTCACATTTCAGGCACTGTTGGATTCATGATTAGATATTAAAAATGATAACCATCAAAAAACTTTCGGTATACAGTATATAAGAAAGCACACCTGCATTCCCCCATGTGGAGAGTTTTGTTCTCTATATCTGCATAAATATACTAACCCCACAGTCCAGCAAATGAGAAGAGCAGGAAGCATTGTTGGTAGCTGTAGCATTCAGCTGCTTAAAGTAAGGTCATCAACAAAGGTGCCACTACACATTGAAAAATCAGTAAAAACTTAGTTTGCACACACAAAGACAGACATTAAACTGACAAAACACAGGTCATACCTAAAATATCTACAGCTGCTATGGCAGTTCAATGATTGTAGCTTGATAAATAGAATCAACAAAAACAGAATCCTGAAAAATGATATGCTCCCATAGTGCCATAATTTTCCTAAAGCTACAGTATTCTTCAGCTACCTAAAGTCATAGTTTTCTAAATTCATAATTTATGTTCTGATTTTCATCTTAATTTAGCTAGCAGAAATTAACAGTATGAAACTGACTGCACTTAGCTTTATAGCCTTTTATTTTCCATGTGCAGTTGTTTAGCCGTTTATTTTCTATGTGCAGTTGTTATTTGTCTTATGTCTTTGGTTCTAATTGAAAACAGATTGAATCATTACTTTTCCTCTCAGCCATTCATTGATAGAGTTGCACTTCTCCTCAGCACACAGACCTTCCCTCATCCTGCTTAGTTTCCCTTCATTTTACTGAATTGCAGGTACACAGGGTTGAAGCAGGAGTTCCATTTTTTTTTTTTACAGTTCATATTACTTGTATTTTTTGCAAACATCTGGCCTCTTGGGAACTATCTTTATGTGTTAAACATCACAGTGGTGAATATTTTCATTTATTTCAAGCCTTACAAATTTTATAGCTGTGTGTGTGTGTGTGTGTGTGTGTGTGTGTGTGTGTGTATTTATGCATATGCAAATGTGTGCACGTGTGTGTTCGTGTATGGGTATAGTGTCAGTCTAAGGAGTCACTACTGGAAAGTCATATGTAAAAATCAAGCAAACAAAACATGCCAGCGCCCAATCCAACAACTACAACTGCATCTTTAAACATACTGAGTGTATTATCAAACACCATTGGAATGTATTAAAACACTTCCTGGAATTTGGGGAGACCATTTCTGCACAACCCATATTTATTTATAAGAGGTAAACAAATGTTAAGTATTTAATGGAAAGACTGTTGGTTGACAGCATAAATAAGGGTGTTACTGCTATAGGTATTGGTTACGAGGGGAAGAGAGCATATGGCACACACAAATGTGGTATGTGTAACCAGTGCTCTTATGTTTTGGAAGGCAGTACCTTTTATTTAAAAACTAGAGGAATGTTATTAACTTCTTATGGGTGCATGAAATGTAAAAAAGAGTTATTTATCTATCGTGCTGTTCATCTTTTGCAGCATTTTATGTTGGAAAGCTGGAACACATGCTTAGGAAAAGATTATATAAGCATAATTAAGATATTCTGCATTGAGTGTAGACTAATGCTTTATATTATCATACAAGGAATTGTGAATCATGTGTCTTTAAATTTTTTCTGTTGGATCAGTTTTCCTTTAAGCCTGAGTGATGGATAAGAAGTGACGGGAAACATCTTTGCACTCTCTTATCCTACAACTTAGTTATGCTCTCTTTTGTCCTACCTAAGTATCGCTTTCCCATTGTACCTTTTTAAGGTTTGTGTGGCTTATCTATAAATTAACTCAGGTTTACTTCCTTTAGTAACCTGCCTAAAGGTGGAAGGCAAGGGTTACTCCTCCAAAATCGTCTATATCTTCCCGAGCAAAAGTTAGGTTTTAAACAAAAACACATTCTCATTTACTGTCTCTATCAGCACATACCTCTCGAAGCTCTTTTTTCTTTCATGCTGGTCTGTCTGTCTCTCTCTACCTTAGTGGAAGTTAATACTACCATATCAATTCCTTTTCCTTTCCTGTGTTTCTGTTCCACTACAAAGGGTGTGTCACAACAAATTATGTATCATAAATTTTTATTCTTTCCTGTTGTTGCTTAGAGTCCACCTTTACTTGCATTTTCTTGTTTCCATTAAGAGAAATAGACTCAAAACTCATACTTCTCTGGTTATCTTACTTTCTGTACATTTGCTCTGAACGTGCTCACTCAAATTGTCTTTCTTTATTTCAATTTTATCCTTGCTGTTTCCATGCTAAGAATTCTTGTAAGTTTTTGTATATACTTCTGTCTTGAGCTTATTTGAACAGTTTGCTATTGTCTTCAGTTGCTCTACTGACACAGATTTCATAGGTTCTTACAAGGCAACTGAGTGGGAAAATAATTTGTAGCCTACCTACTGCAACTGCGCTTACCTACTACCTCTTCCCATAAGGGTCTGTTGGTCAAAGCAGGGTATATTTTTGCACCTACCCATTTACTCAACTAAGCTGTGTATGAAGTGTTAGGGAAGAACTTTGTTTAATACAAACAGGGATTTTGCTCCAGAGGGGAGGAATTCTTTAAGTGAAATATGTATTGCACTAGTAGGTTTGATTTATGCTAGGGTGAAGGTAGATGTATTTAGTACAGGTGTTCATGGTGTTGTCAGTTTACAGTATATGTTTTTATTATACTACCAGTTGGGTATGCTTCTAACAACAGGTAAAAGCAGATTTTTTTTTTACCGTCTAACGACAACCAAATTCTATCTCCCAGTGTTTCAATGCCAACTTGTTTTCCTAGTTCAGAAGAAACTGTTTGAGACTGGCAGCCAACTTAGCTCACAGACTTCAAGACATCATCAGAATATACAAAATCCCCTATGTAGAAGTCAAGCTTTTCTTTTAAAAGTGAGAGTGTATTGAAACATCTAACGAGGGCGATAATGTACTCCTTCATGATGCAAATGAAAATAATAGAAACAGCTGCATATTAAAATAAATCTACTCATGCAACTATAAAGCCTACTCATAATGTCTGACTCTTGGAGTTGTAACAGCAAAAAGTAAGTTTTACATTGCATATTGGATTATTGCTATGATGTGCTCCTAAGTGTATTCCCAAGAAAGCAGACCACTGCAGGTTTCCTATCCAAATTATGAATCAGATAAACTCTTAGCAATTGTATTAATGATAAATTCCTAAATAAAAAGTATATACAAGGTTGCATACTGGAAATCATTTGGTGATGTTAATGAAGCAGCAACCCTGCATGTGCTGAAGATATAACAGATTACAACTTACCTTCCTGAAAAAAGACTGTTTTCTGTAAGGATCTTTAAAGCATTGTAGTTCATGAAGCACTGCAATTACTGACTTTAGGAAAAAATGATGTTATTAAATAACTTTGTGATGTAAGAAATGTGATTAAACAAGCTTTGTTAAGCATATCTCTGCAGTGTGTAATGCTCTAGTTTTTTGCTAGAGCATGGCAATTGCCAATGTTGTTCACCACAGAACAGGAGTGGGAAGCTGCAACAGCTTTACAAGCTACTAGATATTTCTCTATCATACTCTCAAATGTGTGGCAAAACTGAGCATAATCTTTTAAAGCAATAGGAGGACACAGCAGCTGTATGCTGTCTGAGAGCAATTCTTGTGGTAAACATATTTGATATTTATGTCTCAAACCCATAATATACTTGTTATTATCTGCAGACCCAATGATACTCCTCTCTCTCGAATATGCATCAGTTGCTGGAGACTACATTATTACAGTAATGACAATCAAACATTACTATTATTTATTTAACATTTTTTTGCCAGAATAGTCCGACTGGACAACAAGTGTCCATTTTCAGTGGAGTCCTGGGGAGAAAAACTCCATAAGTTTCCAGAGAGAAGAAAAATGTACAAAAGAGACATTACAGAGTAGTAGCATACAGATTGTAGACTTTGCAGCAGTTAATATACAATAAGAGAATATTACCCCTTTTGGTTGAAAATACAAGTGTACAAAATATATAATGAGAGTAGACAAGAACCTGGTAGAGCACTGCAAGATGTTTCATAATTGAATAAGGGTATATAAATGTTTAAATTTCCATATATACATTCAAGCAAATATACATGTAAGAGTATCCATATATATATATATATATATATATATATATATATATATATATATATATATATATATAAAATATATATGGGTCCCCTTCAGAAGGTCGAACTTCTAAAAGCTTGACTTTCATATGGCTGAGACCATATGATCGAACTTTTAAAAGTTCAAACGGTTTGAATGGGGATTTCCATAGAGTGCAGCGCATGAAGATTTCCCTTTACCGCAATGTAGTGCAATCTCAGAGTTGGTATATTTAAATAGTGGGTGGTGTAGGGGGCTTGCATACACATACACTCATATATAGGTTATTGCTCACACATGGATAGGTATAGTTTGTGTGTGTTGTCCAGGACAGACGAGGTGCAGAAATAGTGAGTGGACGAGGCTTCAGGGGGACAATTACAGTTGCATAGATTGTTGGTGAAGAGGTATGTCTTAAGCAGGCTTTTGAAGGAGGGTGTGGAGTTTTGTAGTCTGAGGTCAGGGGGAAGGTTGTTCCATATTTTTGCTATTTCATGAGCAAATAGTGATTCCCCAGAGTTGTTTTGCATGTAATGGTTTTGATAAGGCTTTGTTGGAGGACCGAAGTTGTCTATTTGAATAAGTTCAGCATGCCAGTCAGGTCAGGGGTTTTCTCCAGATAGTATAGAATTAGATGAGCTAGGCTGAGTTAATGATACCTTAATAGGTTTGAAAATTTAAGCCAGTGCAAGGCTTGTAGGGAAAGGCAGTGGTGGGATCATGATTTGGCCTTGGTAGTGAATCTAGCGATTTTGTTGCAACAGATGGAAAGTTTATAAAGGTCAGTTTTGTAAAGATTAGTTAGACTTGTGGATGCATAAAGCAAAGTAGATAGCAGGTGGGTCCTGGCTATTGCAATTCGAGATTTGGTGGTTAGAAAACTTTTACAGCAATAGAGGGGACCTAGCTTTTTGTGGACTTTAGTGATGCTTGTTGATATGTACTTTGTGAGTTTGAGTTGCTGGTCAATAGTAACTCCAAGGAGTTTAGCCTCAGTGACAGGGGTGATTTGGGTTTTGTTGGCGGACAGCATAGAGAAGCTAAGGCTGCTCATTACTAGAAAATAAATGATTACATAAAATATATAACAGACAGGCATTGATCAGTGTTAATGATGAGATTTAATCAGGGTAGCAGTGTTTGTCTAATTTAGGAATATGGGAAAGGACTAAACAAGGGTTTTAAAACTATACTTGAAGGACAGGATTTTAATCACCAGAAGTCTGTTTTTCTGAATGATAATGATGTCCTACAGCCATTTACTTGGGATGTTTTCTTCATTGTTGGTTGCTTTAGAAAAAATGGCCATCTTCCAATAGTCTGAAGAGGGTGTTGCCTTCCTTGCAGCTATTTGTCAGCCCATTTTTTTTTCAGTTTTCACTAGAGATATTGTTTCTTTTGTATGCAGATGTATGCATATCTGGCTGAATAAATCAAGCTAGCCTCCTTGCATTTTGCAGTGTTAATTGGGGCCCACTACGCTTTCCTCCTTGAGTATTACTGCAGAAGCTGTTGCAGTGCACTATTTCTAACCCTGACTGAGGTGTGGGCCCAACGCCTTTTTGTCTTACTAAATATTTATCTGAAAAGGCCATGAAAGCTACAGTTTTACATGCAAAGGTAAGGTGAGGTTCAGAGGTAGGGAAAACTGTGCTCTCACAATACAGTAGCATAGGGATGATAGCTTTGGAGTAATTTCAATTTAGGAATTTACAAATAATATTTCATTACCTTCTTCCAAGCCTTCAGGATCTCCTTAAAATCTAATATTTTGCTTGTTCTTCTGACAGTCTAAATCAAACAGGATATGCTGTGTAAAGTTCAACAGGAAAGACTCACACATCTCTCATTTCTGCACCCGAGATCTAAATGTGCTAAAGTTTCTGTGACAGAGCTTTTCCCCTTGTTTTGAGAAATTATAAGCATCAGATTGTGATATTTTGCCACTGTTGTTTCTTAGAGAGTCAACTTTTGCTGTTACATCTTGTACTGTTGTAATTAACAGTCCAAATTCCTTACAATCTGGAATTTGTTTGGATGGCAAATCTATTTTAACATTAAATAAAAAAGCTGATTTATTACAATAATTGTTAAAATGTTTAGGTGATATCCAGGAAATTATTTTTCATTTACTTTGATGTTAATAAAATAAATATTTATGTTGTTGTGTCTTTCGGCTTTTCCTGGTTAGGGGTCGCCACAGCGGAACTCCATTCCGCTAATGATTGGCAGTAGATTTTTACGTGCCGAGTTGCCAGCCCTGACGCACAACCTTCAACGAAGGTACGCCCATTCACGCATGAAAATACTTGAATAAAATTTTAAGTTTTCTTTGGAGTGCAGGTACAGGAAGCTGCTAACTGGCTTGCCAGTAGAAAGGAGTGAATGAAAGAAAGGATGAAGAAGTAAATAAGGGAGAATGAAGGGGGGACTGAAAGAAAAAGAAAAGTGAAGGATTAAGGAAGGTGATTGAAGGGGGAGAGAAAGTACTGCAGCACCTACACCACTTGGTTGTATTAACATGCATAAACTTCACAATGGCTCAAAAGACCAAAGCAGCCACTATGCACACAGAAAGGAGCAACCATAATGCTATGGTGTGAAACATCAAAGCAAATGTACTCTGTGCAGACTATGCAAATCAGCATCTTATGGCAATGTCTTGCATGAGAGATACTTAGCCATGAATAGTTTTGCAGCCCTAATAATGCATTTGCTTTGCTCAGTTCTGATTTTTTTAATTTTGTGTGTTTTATAATTTGCATGAAGATCTATGTAGTAAAACTGTTGTGTAGAGAAGCCTAAACTTGTAATAAGCACTATATATGTAGAAGTCTATTTCTTTGCAGCACTTCTGCTATAGAAACATTTGTACCAAAGAGCCATGTGACATCTGTTTCTTTCGTCTACTCAGAATAACCCCCATTATCCTCATCTCTTCAGATCCTGGAACAAGACCACTGAGTAGGAGCACAATACTGGTAGCCATGCTACCAGCATTTATAAAACACCTTTATTTCAGGGATAACATACAACAGCAGTCAAACAAAGTTTCACAGTCTTTGTAGACATAATTATTGTCGATGTAAGCAGTATCATCAATTCCATTTGGTTTTGTATGCTTGTTTTGACTCCTGTCTCATAAAACCAGCATGCCTTGCTTCTAAGATAGGCTCCTTCATTCTCCTCCCATAACATAGCTCTTGAGGATGGTGCAAAGTAGTGACAACAGCTGTGGAAATGGACATCATCCTGCAAGGGGCTGAACATATTCTGCATGCTCCTATAGCCCTCTCCAGATGACCAGTAAGTGTGGTACATTGTCTGAGATAGGACATCCAATACTAGGGAATTTGTTTACATATTTGTGATGATCACCTGTAATGAATGCATTTTTGGTAGGTGGATGCTGCCTAATCCTTGTGCATATGAAGCACAATGCTGGGACTCCCCTTACAAGGCTGTCTGTAGGCGAGACCAAACCAGCATAGCCCCCCCCCCCCAAGAATGGACAAACCTGCACTGGCTGCTTAGTCCCACCCCTCCTGAGGTGACATCTCCAGTGCCCATTTGAACTTAGGTAGTTTAAGGGCACAGTCAAAGCTCCGTCCATTTGTGCATAGTGCCAGTTTTTGCTTTCATGGTTCTCCTATAATTTTCTCCCATTGTATAAAAATATTTGTAAGGAAACTATTTCAGTTTTGCTTTTTAGTTTTTCACCACTCCTGAATTCTGCCGTGCAGTTTCCCAGCATGTCCACTTGTTCTCTCAGGGTGAGAACACTTTCACCCACTTGTTCCCTGTACTTGAGAGATGACCATGCCAGGAGTGTAGCACTATCATTTGTGTCAGAAGACAGAGTTTTCACTTAAGCCTTATGTTCTACCCACCATCATCTGATGGCTGGGCACACAGCTGTCCATGGCAAGGTATACCCATGGCTCCAAATATGAAGTAGTCATCAGCTCTGCTAATGCACAAATTACAGCACCTGTGTACAATCCATGGTCTCTTACAGGAGTTTACAGCACAGAACATGACCTTAATGCTCCCCCATGCTTTTCCCTTAAAGTCAGGTAAGCAGACAAAGCTGCATTACTCCCCTCTCCCACCAAGCCAGTTCTTCCTTTGCCTTAAATGCTAATCAAACTCATTCCACCATGTCATAGCCAGGGATGCAGCCATCTGTGCAATGGAGCTGGTTTAACTTTATTTCAGTTTGCCTGGGTTTAAACCATAATCCATTCTTGTGCCTGTACCAACAATACAGAGACAGTGTGAGACATCTGCAGTATCATACTCCTACTTTAACATGCCAGCAGTTCAGGGGCTTTCTGCTACACAACTTTGCAGTTGTGTCTGTTGCCCCTTCTTGCAGACTTTTGTGAGATATACCATGTTTACTCAGGATAATTAAGCCTTGGTGGCTTCTCAAGCGAATATAGTGAACATACTGCTGTATCTCTGCAGTGATTTTTAATTAGTAGTGATTTATCACTGTTTCTGCATTTTCTGTGTGTTTCTATCAAAAAAACAAAAAAATAATCCTTGTTTTCCCGCCTCTCCTCAACTAGTTTAGACCACTTTACAGGCATTGCTGTATTCTGGGCTGTGGTGTAGTTCCTGTGTTGTCCATTACCTTAATTGGATAGAAGGAAGTTTCTTTGCTCACCAGTGGGAGTGGGGAGCCTTGAGCAGCCTACCTGTCCCTGTAGGAAGTGACCTCAGCACAAGAAGCTGTAGTAATTGGTTGTTTTGGACCATTTCTAGCTCTTTTGTAGTTCACTGTTTAAAATCCGCGTTTGCACGGCTTTGCACATAGCGCAGCGCCGGTTAAACTTCTTCTGGCTCCGCCAGGTCTGCTCTTCACATTTTCCCTTAAGGAAGCTCTACTCTTAGTATAACCAGACTACTCACTGTATTATAAGCCTAGCACTTGTTCTCAATACTTCTCTACTAAGTAAGCACTCTCGTACTAAGTAAAGCACTACATCTACTTACCACCCCTGTGAATATCCACTTCCCTTAAAGGTATACCACTGCCTTATACTGTTCTAGCATGTCGAGTGGCAGATTACTGGTGTCCTCTCCAGTTCAGCTGGTCAATCTGGGTATCTTGAGACAATGCTGCAATTGTCTCATGTACACAGACAACCCTCTCCTCCTCCCAACAAACACAAATACATGTGAGAGATGCAACTATATAGCCAAACTGGAGGCTGAACTCTCTCAACTCAGGGCTGGCATGACCAGACAGGAGGAGATGGTAATCACACACACAACAATCCCAGTCCCACATAGACCTACCACAACTGCAAACCAAACACATAAAAACACAAAGACATACTCGGAGGCTCTAATAAAAAACTTACCAAAACAACAGAGGCTCCCAAAGCAGACATCCAAAAATCTACCACCTCAAAACAAAACACATGCAACACATACTTCAGTAAGTCAGTGTGTCAACCAATCACAGCCCTTAAGGCCAAACACCATGCCTGATACACTAGTAATAGGTGACTCTATAGTCAGACATACTGATGTCCCGCTGACCAGGCTGAACAAGGAGAGGGTGACTGTGAGCTGTCTATCGGGAGATAGGATCCGCCACATAACATACGCACTCAAGTCACTCCAAAGCAAGTACAAATATGACTCCGTCATTGTCCATGCTGGTGTGAATGACCTGAGACGTACCTCCCTGGACTACATGAAAAGAGACATAGAGGAGCTCTCTGATTATGTAGCCCAGGCTGGTATGACCCTGACCCTGAGCAGCATCTTGCCCTCACCAAGAATGATACCACAATACAAAGACAAGATGATCAGCTTTAATAATTGGCTCAAGTACTGGTATCATTCTAAGGGGATCCAATGTCTGTCTGCCTGGGATGACATGTTGGAAAAGCCACGCTGCTTCGCAAGGGATGGCTTATACCTGTCACCACTGGGCTTCCGGATATTGGCTCAGGCTCTTGCCACCCCCATAGTGCCTTTTTTAGGCAAGGCTCAAAAGACAAACCCACCTCCTTAGAAATCAAAAATGGAAAAAAACTAAGGGTAACGCTGCTCAACGCCAGAAGTCTAAGTCTCAAGATGCAGGCACTTGATGCACTCCTCAGCATGGATAACATCGACGTCTGTGCAGTAACTGAAACCTGGTTCAAGGCTCCTGAGAGCACCCCAGTGCTACCAGGCTATACCTCGTATCATGCTTTTCGGCCCCAAAACCCGGGCCGAACCACAAAGGGAGGGGGAGTGTCCATATTCGTCAAGGACACCCACACCTCCAGGTTAGTAGCAACACATGAAGCATCAGAGACCATACAGGTGCAACTAACCATAGGCAAAACTGCTATACAACTGGTAGCATGTTACAGACCACCCTCCCAATCTCAAGAACCCCACTCAGCCTTCCTGAAGACATTGGAGGATATGAATGCATCACAAAATACCATCATACTGGAAGACTTCAACTACCCAAACACAGATTGGGTACATTATTCTAGCCCTAATACCCTAGCCCAAAGGTTCCTGGAATTCATAAATTCAAATGCACTGGAACAACTAGTCACCTCTCCCACTAGGGGAGATAATATACTAGACCTGATCATCACAAACATGGGGACAAAATGCTCCACACCGAAGTATACCCTCACTAGTGAGATCTGACCACAAACTAATCACCCTGGATATACATATCCCACCTCCACCCACAGCACAAAAGACCACAGTGAAAAACTTCTCAAAAGCAGACTTCACTCTTCTTAAGACTGAGATGGTATCCTTTAAGCCCACTGTGCCAGTGGATACCACATCCCACAATGCCGAATCCTTCACAAATGCTTTCTATGGACTTCTCCAAGAATGCATGGATCATGCAATCCCAAATAAATCCAAGTCCCTCTCCACCAAAGGCAAGCGTCCTGTCTGGTGGACCTCAGCCATTAACAAATTGTATAACAAAAGAAGGAAGCTACTGCACGTCAGAGCAAAATCCCATGAAGGGAAGACATCTCTGATCAACATTAGCAGAAAACTACGTTCTCTCATAAAAACATCCAAGGCCAACTTTGAGAGAAAAATCGCTAAGGACACTAAAGATAACCACAAAGCCTTCTTCAGCTATGTTAGAAACCTGGGCGTAAATCATCAGATATGCTCAGAGTTAGTTCACAACAACAAAAAATACACTGAACCCACAGATATTGCCAACATTCTGGCTGACAGGTTCAGTGCAAATTTCTCCCCTCCCTCACCCCCAAAAGAAGAAATACTTATCCCAGCTGAATGTAATCTCCCTATCATCTCAGATGTCCAAGTGAGAACCGCCCTAAACAAAGCTAAAAACACAGCATCAATAGGACCTGACGATATCCCAGGTTGCGTGTTACGTGAACTCCAAGAGGAGCTAAACCCATGCATAAAAATGCTATTTAACCTTAGCCTTACTTCGGGATATGTACCTGAACACTGGCGTACAGCAACAGTGGTC
The DNA here is from genome assembly GCF_019279795.1 of Protopterus annectens. Lineage (NCBI taxonomy): Eukaryota > Metazoa > Chordata > Ceratodontiformes > Protopteridae > Protopterus > Protopterus annectens. The sequence goes on from NC_056749.1 coordinate 367,770,414, forward strand.
CCACTCCACAAAGGGGGTGCCTCTACAGACCCTGGAAACTACTGCCCCATAAGCTTAACCAGCCTGGTCTGCAAAGCTATGGAAAGAATCATTATGGAACTCATAAACAGAGACATAGGGGACCTACAGACACTTGACCCCACCCAGTTCGGCTTTGTAAAGGGCAGATCCTACCTTTTGAACCTGGTTGACTTTTTCGAAAGTCACTAGAGCCATTGATGAGGGCAACGCAGCCCATACAGCCTACCTGGACTTGGCTAAGGCCTTCGACACAATACCCCACTCAGGCATCATAGATAAGCTCAACAGCTTAAACATAAACCCTTATGTCACTAGATGGGTTGTAAACTGGCTAAAGGACAGAACCCATAAAGTTAAAATCACTGGAACAATGTCAGACTCAAAGCCAGTCACAAGTGATGTCGCACAGGGATCTGTCCTGGGACCCCTCTTGTTTGGCATTTATTTCTCAGATGTTAAAGCAAACATGGGAGGGATGTGGCTGACAAAGTTCACAGATGACTGCAAACTAGGCGCCATAGTCAATACACCAGCGGACACATACATCCTACAAAAAGGCCTCACAGAAACGGACAACTGGTGCCGGAGTCACGACCTTAAACTAAATGCCAAAAAATGTATAGTCATCCCCTTTGGGAAAAACAAAGTACACACAAATTATCACATAGACAGCAACCCACTGAGTACGGAAAAAGTAATCAGAGATCTAGGGACCCAAGTCGACAGCGACCTCTCATTTGACACCCACGTTGCCGAAGTGGTTAGAAAAACATTCTACCTTGCGCACCTCATCATGAAGGGATTCACATCCAGATCCAAGGATGTCATTGTACCCCTATACTCCTCCCTCATCAGACCCATGATTGAGTACAATGCCCCATTTGGTATGTACCTCACCCGGCATTTGCAACAGCTGGAGAGACCACAAAAGTACCTCACCAAGAGGATCAAGGGTCTCCAACATATGTCTTATTCTGCCAGACTAAAGAAACTTCAGCTCTATTCAGTAGCATACCGCCTGCTCAGAGGTGATCTCTGCCTGACGTACAAGGCCATGTCCAATCAGGATCTGATGGACATGCTCCACCTCAAAAAATCTAAATCCATCAGGACCACGAGAGCTAAAGACTTAAACCTCGGCACAAGTATGAATAGGACATGCTGGAGGGATAGATTCATAACCCAGAGGCTTCCCATGCTTTGGAACAAGATCCCAGTTCGTATTAGACAGAGCCACTCACTGACTCTCTTCAAGAGAAATCTTGATGAGTGGATGGGAGATCGTAAGTTTACCCCAGGGATCACATCTGTGTCACTGCTAGACAGGGGCACAGCAAACTAATTATATTATATAAGGGGACCTTCATTGTGTCACTACTAGACAGAGGCACAGTATTCTAAATTTATTCTGTACATTTTTTGTACCATTTCATGGGGTGGCAAAAGCCACATCACTATGGCTAGGCTTACAAATGCCCCAGGGCAGATAGCCTAGTACTATACTATGAAACTATGAATATTATATAGCTCAGGAGTTCATAGGATCTAAAGTCAATAAGTTTTGGAAATAAACGCTGGAGATTAATATATATATATATATTAATCTGCAACAGTCCTGGTGTAGAGTCCTCCTGACATCCATTTTATCTGTCTCAGCCAAGGCCGATATGATGTAAATATATGCCTGTACAGGTCTCAGTTATGAGAAACTGTACACTGACAAAATCCCTTACCCTACTTCACCATCCTCCCCTAATCAGTTATGGAACAGTGGCCACCACTTTTGTATTGAACAGCGTGACAATACTTGCAGCTATGTGCTGGTGATTTATAAGAAGCTATAATTCAAGTAAATCATATTGTAGCACTAAAGCAGATTCTATAAAAGCATCATTTTTACTGTGTTCTGTGCCATCAATTTCATTTACCTTATACATATTTTACCTACTGTGCTGCCAACATTTATAAGGGAGCTTTACTTCAACTTTTTTACTTCATAGCATGATCATCTTTATTTCAAGATTTTCTTTGTACAGCATTGAAACAGGTTCCCACTATTTGCATAAATGCCATCACTTTGTCATCTGACGGAACACTTCATTTTAGTTCTAATAAACTGTTGCATGCATCTTTCTTCCCAGGTGTATGATATTAAAATTTGCACTGCTTTTTCAGACCTTCTGTTGGTTACAAGACATCATACATAAAATTCACATTAGTAATGAGATGGACAAATAAAATGTACTGGAGAATAAATCATAGCTGGGATGTTGTGAAATAACCACAAGGCTAAATGTTTGCACAGTGCTATGCATTTATGACACAACACCCAATATCATAAGGATGCTTATTGTGCTTATAAATCTAATTTGTGTAAATTTTTAAGTTTTGTTTTAATAGGCAGTAATAGCAGAATCTTATTAGTAATGGTGTGTTTGTGTGTGTCTGTAAATGTAAAAATAAAAAAAATTGTTTTCATTTCTGTGATGTATGCATTTTAAATTTCATTTTTTAAATTTCCAGTGACATTCAGATTATATTACACAATTAATTTCAAAGAAATGCACGTCATTTTTGACTTTTTTAAAGATCAATACTTGCATTAAGTACTGAAATTTAATAAAAACGAATACCACTCGTAAGTTTGTTTTAAAAGAATATGTCTTGTTCAGTGGCGTTGCAGTTCTACAGATAGAATCATTTATTATGTGCTTGCAGTCCATTATATTTTATGCTTGATTTTGCTGATTTGTGGCTGGTTTTTCATCCTGAAAATGTCAAAGATTTTTACTAGCATGCTTTTTGTTTTAATTGAACTATATTTTTTGTTCATTGTTCCTTTTCTATTACTCGATATTAAAATGAAATGAGCCATAAGAATGGTTTAGAATAATTCTTCATTCTTTGCAGCATTCAGTGCAATGGGTCATTGATAAGATCTCTGCCTCATGAGTACTAGGTTCAGCTCTTATCCTTGGCAGTGTGGAATGTTTTTGTTTCCCTTCCATCTGTACGAGTGTTTCTTGGCACTCCAGTTTCCTCCTACTTCTCTAAAACATAATAATCAGTCATACTTCTCAATGCATCTCAGATTCTTTCCTGGTGCCAGGCTTAAATTCTCCCTGTAGTCTATTTTGTATTGCTCTCCTTCAGGCTGGTGGGTGCTTTTAAATATGGATTATTGTCTAGGTTTGTAATGGTCTGCAGACTGATTCTCTTGCACTTTCCTATGAACCTATAAACTTATTTGCTCAAGACTTCTGGAGAAAACAAAAAAATAAAGGGGAATAAAGTCCCAAAATCTGGGACATGTTTTAAATATTACTCAAATACCCTAAAATGTTAATAGAATAACAGTTTCTGAGTTGGTATGCATTTTCTGAAGACTAAGTAGTATAAAACGTTAATGTCTAGTATTATTGACTGATGACAATCATCTGTAGTTTCACAGAAAATCAAAAATTTTGAGGAACAGAAAGAAAAATATGAGGCAAAATCAGGGACCTCATGGACATTTGAGTGGTATATGGTTTATTGTATCAATCATGCTATAACTATATATTATATAGCTGTAGGGGTGCATGCGCAAATGTTTGCCAGTTGAGGTTATAATTAAATCCAGGGCTCATATGTTCTTCTATTTCTTAAGGGATGTGCATGTGTATGTGAGACTGTTTCCACATCACAGGTATAGTAATAGCTTTGTTAGATGTTAGCTTTAGTGTTCTGTGTGTTTGTTGATGCATATGAATTGTGTATGTGAGAATGTCTCATGTATTGGTGCTGTTAAGGTAAGGATTTTTGATAAAGTAATGTATAGGACTGGGTTTTAGTGAGAAAGAAAGTAAGGAAGTACCAGTGGCAAGAAATTGTTGCAAGTTGATTTCTCATTTCCACAGCCTCATGGACTTCTGACACAGGGGACAGGATATGTTTCCTCTTTGTTTGTAGGTGTACTACACTACAGATATATTGTCTGACTATACTGTGATTGGACCTTGGGGAAGATGGTCCTGAAAAACCAGCAAGAGGAGAACCACCTTCATCTCCAGAATGCTTATGTGAAAAGAAGCCTCCTGTTGAGTCCAACTCCCTTGGATCATCCGCCCCCCATACTACCCCTACCCTAGAGTAAACACATTTATCACAGCTGTGAAAACAGAGAAGAGGGCATAGGACATCCTTTGCTGACACTGGGTCAATAGTGCCACCAATGGAGATGTCTGTGACATGCTTTGGAAAGTTAAATAACATTATCTATGGAGGTCTTCCATATGAGATGATTTTACATGAAAGATTCAGTGCAGGACTCTCATGTGAAACTTCATAAACAGTACTGAATAAACAGTAGCTGCCACAAACTACAACACCTTTAACACTAGGGCTGCAGATGGTAAAGCAATGTGGCAGAAATAAATGTATTATTAGCTGAATGGATGCTGACTTGTCCAGTGGAAATTTAAAGAGTTTATTCACGCTGTCCAGGCAGCTTCACATGAATACCTGTCCTTGTGATGGCTCAAAATGGGACTTCATAGTGTTCACAGAAACTCCCAAGGAAAGACCAAGATGAAGTAAGTAGTTTCTTACACACATTAAGGACTTATTTTTGATAGCATACATGACTAGTCATCAGGGTATTAAAACACTGATTCCAAATACAGTCTCAAGTGAGATGCAACTACAACTGCTATTAGTTTTTGGTTTGTATAGTTTCTGGATTACTGTGAAGGAGAAACTTTGTACCTCTGCCATCATAGAGCTGAGTAGTTGTGCTGTAGTGTTAGGGTATGTTGAATTCAGAACTGGTGAGCAGTCCAATGACGAGTGGGAAGGTATAAGTTTGTTAGGGTTAGAGAGTTATCTGTATAGAAAGATATGAACTTTAGGAGCATATTTACATCTGGTTGATGGATAGGGATGCCTGGGGGTTTGAGTTTGGCCAATGATTTAGGTGTTTACCTCACAGATATAAGATACATGATTTGATTCTCCCGCTTGAAAAGGAAACTGGCTAGGCTTAAAATGGCATACAGGGGCAGCCAGCCTAGTACTTACCTATGAACCTATGATAGGGCTATGGTACCTGAAAGGTGGTGGATGAATGGTGATGTTTGAAATAAGAGAAGGTTTGTTAGGTAATATGAGATTTAGAAGGGAGCAGCAAGATGTGCTAAGGTTGGGTTTAGCAGGCTGATTTGTGAGGATGGTGGAGGTTAAATTTTAAGAGATGAATATTCATGTCATTGGAAATAGGACTGAGCAGGTTGAGAGTGAAATATCCAGGCATTATGAGATTGTTGACGTTATTTGTGGAGGAAATTATTTAGTTTTGTAGGTAACATAGCTTGGAAGTAAGAGCGGTATAAGCTACAGTGAGATGCAGTATGGTATCCTTGGTGGAAGGAATGATAAAAGTAGCCAGGTAGAAGTCTCTGTGTTAGTATTTCCAGAACAACTGGATTTGACAAGTGTTTTGAACAGGAAGAGTGTTCCTCCTCCTTGCCTTGAGCCTGGTCTGGAGTTAAAAAAAGGAAGCTGTAAGAAGAAAAAACG